>NC_137433.1:12394709-12682209 GCF_964374335.1 Astatotilapia calliptera | reverse complement strand
TTTAACAGTTATTAGCTTAGCCCGCAGTGCGGGAACATTGGGTCATGGTTTGATAAACAGATAAACACTGCACAGTTTGAATGCTTCCCACTAGCTTCTGATTTTCTGACTCTTCATTCAATCACTTGGCAGTCTCTCTGAGTTGACTCACTTGTGCCTTCTGCAGCTTTTACAGTGGCAATGAATTATGTTTTTAAGCACATAAAAATAACCTTCATATGAGAAGGAGAGATTACAGACAGGTAGCCCACATTTCTTTGTAGAAGCTGAAATAAACCGGTGGTCTTGCTGGCAGGCGTCTGGGGGTGGGGAAGCTTTCAGCTGAATATTTCAGGGCTTCAGCATTCCTTTAGAGATCTCAGAATTCAGACTGAAGCTCATTCAGAGTGTGAATAGTGTAATTCTGGCCTTTGGAATCCTTCAGTCTATTCTCTTCTGTGTGCTTGTCTTTTCACAAGTCTCGGTAATTCTGCACACCATGTTTCCATTTGTAGCAAACTCGGGGAGAAAATGTGAGCACTAATATGGCCTTTAGAAACTGTGCCATTCTCCAGAGATCTGTCATACTGAGAAACGGTTTGACAGATTAATGTTTTCTCTTTAATAATCTGGACTGAAGGCAGGAGGAAATGTGCTATTTTAACCTAATTACAGGTCAGAAAACCGTTGCAGTGTGTAATCACTTGTGAACCACTATGGCAGTTGTTTGTTTCACCTTCCTTTTTTACTCCTTGCAGTATCTCACTCACTCCCCCTCTTCCCGTCTGTGTGAGATCATCCCAGCTTCTTGAGAAAGGGAGCGAATACATTTTCTAGCAAGCATAACAAGATACTGAAGCCACTTAACACTTTATTTTCTGGACAGAACAGAATGTCTAAACGTGTCTGGTGCAAGAATGGAAAATGAGTTTGCACCATAGCCTGCATTATTGTTGAATTATTCTGTGAAAGTAATCGGAGTCCTTTGGGCATATGGGTAGGTGCAGTTTGGCAGTGTTCGTAGTCTTTTTAAATGAATCCTTTGTATTGCTGCTCTTTGAATGCCTAGACATCCCAGTCTTTCTTTCATTCAAATGTGTTGCATTTGTAATTGCAATGCAGCCTTTTTTGATTAAGGCCTCTAATGTGCTGAATTACTTTACATACATTATTTCATTTGATTGTTCTGCCTCTACCTGCATTTCACACATTGATTTCCTAGAAACAGATCTTTTAAGTATTTGAATAAATGTGGTTGCTACGATATTTTGTAAATATTCTCCAGTATTTTTGGCCACTGGGCAACTTTATTCCGTAATGTGAACAGAAAAGTAGATGGCTTGCACATTTTGCATGAAGTTTTTGAGCTCCACCCGCCGTCCCCACTCTACTGTGCATTATCTCACTTTCATTCATCCCAGCTGTGGTGCATTTAGCCAGGAGTCAGTCTGTCTCTCTCTCTCTCTGTCTCTCTCTCTCTCTCTCTCTCTCTGTCTGTCTGTCTGTCTGTCTCTCTCTCTCTCTCTGTCTGTCTCTCTCTCTCTCTCTCTCTCTCTCTCTCTCTCTGTCTGTCTGTCTGTCTGTCTGTCTGTCTGTCTGTCTGTCTGTCTGTCTCTCTCTCTCTGTGTGTCTCTCTCTCTGTGTGTGTGTGTGTGTGTGTGTGTGTGTGTGTGTGTGTGTGTGTCTCTCTCTCTCTCTCTCTCTGTGTGTGTCTCTCTCTGTGTCTCTCTGTCTCTGTCTCTGTTAGCCTTTCCTGCACCGTGCACAGCTGCGTAGCTGCTCCTCTGGGGAGCAACGAAGAGATTGGCAGCCACACAAACGCTGTAGTGCTTTCACAACAACAGGCAGCAATCAGCATACATGATCTCTGTTCTTGGCATAATGGGGCCCAAGCCAGTAAGAAAGTAGTGGGTTGTTGTGTTGCCCCTTCCCTGTCTCTGCCATACACTCTCAGCTCTCACCTCCATGCACATCTTTCTCCTATCCTCCAGACAAATCCTCCCTAGTGAACAGATTATTCTGCACGCTCACATGGGAGAGAGGGAGAAAGAAAGAGAAGAGAAGAAAAGGACAGGGGGAGAGACGGAGAGAGAAGGGGGTGGGCTGGAGAGTTTGATGTGATTATGTAAGTGCCAGTCCTCTATGGAGATGAGGAAGTATTCGACTGAATGAGTGAGAAAATTGTGTCCGGGGGAGAAATCGCACACCATCTGGGTAATATTTTTTCCCTCCGGTTGCTTTTGTTATATATGTATCTCTATCTTTTGCCGTTTGCAGTCCATAATGTTTGCGACTTGTCTTTAAATTATATAATTTAAAAAGAAAAAGGAAAAAAAAAAAAAAGCATAACACATTTCAGTCCAACATGCATGTCCACATTTTTGGATTATGTTAATGTCTTGATTGTTACACCACACCTCCAGACAGTGATGGGCTACATGTTCTTTGGCACATAAAGAAACCTCACACTAGGCCATTGTGGGTATTGGACCAGCAATTATGGTTGTGTTTTCCCTCTTCTCTTCAGAAGCTACTTCCATTTTGACACTGGCAGCAAAGTCACCGACATTCTGGCATCTGCCTTCAGGGCAGATTTGAGAAAACTGCTCCCCTAGTAAGAACAGAGATCCATTTACAACCGGGCTAATAAAACTTCCCACATCTAAGCAGCGAGTGCAGTTAACATGTGGAAACTGTCATTTGACTGCACACCAAGGCCCCCTTTTTACTGGTTTCCCCAGTGTATTAATGAATTTAATGAATGCGAAAAGTGTGATTTATACTGCCACTGCACATGCAGCATATCATGATTAGATCGCGCCACATTGTCTCTTAGTGTAAGTAAGGCTCAAACATCCAGAGCCATTGTACTGTTGGTGTGCAGTATAGGGAGTGTCATAGTTTCCTCGAAGCTTGAAACAAAGCCTTTTATGACTTTTGTATGCAGTGGCCACACACAAACCCCACAAAGACCTTCGGTATATGCTGCTGTAAATGTTAGTGTTACAGTGAGTCACCATTTCCAATTTTCTTCCTTCCTTATTTTTTCCACTTTCCAGTCCTGGGTAACCAATTGCATGCTGCCATATTACAACAACAAAAAAGGCAGTCAGTGATTATTTGATGATGATTCGGTTTGAACCAAGCCAAGCCCGCTGACGCTTGTGTCAGCCTTGAACACAAGGATTTAGGACAGCCTGATCTCAGGCTGTAACTGTCAACTTGTTTACACGTGACTTTTTTGTTGTGGTCTGTATAAATGGGATTTAATTAGGTCATCGTGATAAAACAAGCCTGCTCTGAGTCTTGTCTCTAGCCCACAGGATTAGTGTTGTCCTCTCAAATTCGTTAACTGATGGCGTAATTTTTGACCACGGACCACATCTCTCTTAAATGTCATTTTTATTTCCAAAAACGTGAAGGAGGAAACGACAAAACAGGAGTGTCAACGCTTCAGGGTGAGCTGAGGCTAAAATAATAAACAAAAACTAAGCTAAGCTCCGATGCCCATGTACATTAACTCCCAGAAAAAGAAGAGAAAACAGCACTTCATTCTCAATACTCATACTTAGGCGTTCAGGGAAGCAAGTGAGCCTCTCTCGCCATTGGTTCTGTGGGCTCTGCGTATAGGGTGGGTTTACAGGCTGGAACCGGTCACCCAGGAGCTGTACATCAGCACACCAATCACAGATGAGCACCTGCACAGTCGAATTGCCATACATCTGCAACGTTAACAGTTTCCATAATGCAGCGCGTTGTTCGGAAACTAAAACAAAGACAACAGTTGTAACAATGCAAAATGAGATTGTTAAGCATTCCAACACTGGCTCTAAAACCTGCCTATAATGTTGCCATAAGATGGTCTGCTTTCATTCTGCAATTATATGGGGTCAAACTGGCATTTCCGTGCAATCTATTTCTGATTATACAGCAATTAACTGTGACAAATCAGTGAAAATCACATGTGTTGCTGTTTACATAGTTAAAATGTGAATTTACTTCTATTACATTTGCGGTTAGCAACCTTCCTTTTATATAAGAACTTGAATACAGAACACAACCAGCTGGCAGCCAGTGGAGAATAAGTTGTGCTTATTGATAAAGACTCATTCAGACTGATGGTAACATGTTTGCATTCTGCATTTATAAATTAGATGGCAATTATTTTCATACCTTTGCAGTTACACTCAGAGAGTTTCAGTCAGTCCAGTTTGGACTGTAACTGAAGCTTGAAGTTCTCTTCTTCCATGGCTTACTAACATGCGGGGTTCAGTGCTGGGTCTGTTATTTCGTTTTGTTTTCTGTTTTCTTGTGTTCTGTGTTATTGTGGGCGCTTTACATTGCAATATGAAGTGCCTTAAGGCAACAGTTGTTAGGATTTGGTGTCTTAAAAATTAAACTGAATTTTCTTTATTTTCTTCTTTAGTGAGTATCATGAGTATTGTTGCACAGATTGTGGACATTGTTTACTGGGTTAGATGACCCATCTTTCTCATATTCAAGAGAAAATGGTGCAGGCAGACTAGCATGTTCTAGGGAGCAAGCTCATATTACCCTTATTTTATACATACTTTACACTGGTCTCAGTGGATTTTAGAATTTATTTCAAAACGCTTGTATACAGACCACTAAATGGTCTAGCTCCAGCTTTGGGCCAATGTGTAGTTGGTGGCATTTAATGTAAATTCTCTGCGGAGTCTGCATGATCACAAAACATGGGCAAGCTTTTGGATTGTTCAACATCTACCCTCACAGTCTATTTATAAAATATACATCAGTTGAACCCAAGTGGATGTGGGAATTATGAGGTTTTAAAACTGAAGAGTAGCGGGACAGAGCCTTCACTCAGTGGCAGTTATGGAGTAGTCTTTCGCTCTGGTTTTATGACTGCCAACTTTGTAAGTTTTTTTTTTTTTTTTTTTTTTAAAGGAGAGCAAGAGATTCTGTTTGATATTAACTGCCTTTAATTGTTTACTGTAGTTCTATTTCATTCCGTGGTTTTGCCTTGCTACTAGGGCAGCACGATTTTGCATAAAATGAGAATCACGATTTTTTGGCTTAGAATTGAGATCACGATTCTCTCACGATTTTCTTTTCCAGTATAAATATTTATTGCACTTATTAACTGCACATCAACTTCGTAACAGTTGAGACTAAACATAAAAAAAACAAATGTCTCACGTTTTGTTGTTGCCGCTAAATGTTGTACTGCTTGAAATTCCGTCTCCACCGTTGCTCGACACTGCGTGTATAGAGCAGGTAGTGCAACAATAGAAAAATAGTTGTGGGACGACACTGTGTAGCGTTTGTCTAGGGTGTTGATCATTTTCCTAAATCCCTCGTTTTGATGGGAGTCAGGTGATAAGTAATAGCCTCTAATTTCTTTGTGCCTGCGGGAGTTCGACGGGTATAGGGAAGCGCTGTATAAGGTTCCCGTTATTGATGTTTGGGTGGTTGACCGGGACGGATTTTCTCCTGTCACTTTCTCGTCATCCCTGACGTGCTCTCCGTTGTTTTTTCCCCTGCTAATTTTAGCATCACACGGCACAGCTTCTGGATCACGTGGTATAAGGCTCCGCCCTTGTCATTTGTTGAACAGGAAGAGTGAGCGCTTGTTTTCATGCAGAGTACGTCCCGGATCAAAATGCGGCACAATCGTCGTCGTCTTTTTTTTTTTTTTTTTTTTTTTTTTTTTTTTTTTTTTAAATCGTTGTCATTTGGAAATGAGATCGCACATAAGTATGAATCGAGATCGCGATTTTCTAACGATTAATCGTGCAGCCCTACTTGCTACTATATTTTAATTATCTGGTATAGAGCAGGTTTTATTGTGTGTCTCTCCAGTAGTTGTATTTATTTTTATACTGTTCTGTTGTAGAGCACTTTGACTTCATGTCTGTGCAAATTACCTTTATAAATAAGCTGTACTCACTTAACACAAAACCAACAAGGCACTAAGTCACCAAGACATCTTTAAGTGCCCTTTCGTATGTGGCACCTGGACTTTAACACTATCATTGGTTCTGTGCGTTTCAAGATGGAGTCACTATGTCTGTGCAAGAACAAGATATCAAGGAAAATGTTGCTTTTCATCAGTATCTGTTTTTTCCTTCTATAACATTTTGTACTTTTTCTTATCTGCTGCATTTGTTTTTTTTTTTTTTTTTGTCTTTTGCAGAGGACAGGAGCAGCATATCCGCTATGAGCACATCTACCTAACAGAGCCCACTGGCCAATCAGAGGTGGAGTATGCAGATATCAAAAGGCCTCGTTTAGAGATGGGACCAGAGTCTGTGATGAGGCCTTCATCCCACCGCCCGCCATTGCCTCTGGGAGGGCCTGAGGACATGACAAAGGTCAGTAGTTGGTATGAAGTACAGTAAAAGTGCCAGCAAGCGAATGAAAACAAAAAACATTCGTCCTTGACTTTGCTGCTAATAACAATAGAAGAAAGCCATGCTAAATGCAAAATACAGGGCTAGATGTAAAACAAAGTTTTTCAATTAACACAATCAGTATTTTGGGAGTTTGCTGTATTACCAAAATGATATTCAACAATTATGATTTTCCTTGAAAAATAACACACACACAAAAAAATCATCCTAGAAATCTGTTTTTTATTTGACTCCTTCAGAGCCCCAGAGGATGTTATTAGACACACAGCCGAGGTTGTAGAGAGAGATTCAGCATTGTAGCTAAGCTGGCTCTCTGTGAGCAGCAGTAGGAAGACTAAGGTAGTTGTGAAACAGCAATTAATAAATAATAGAGCTGACCTAGATTTCAAAAGACTGAGCACGAAACTGTGTGAACTACAGATCAAAACGACTTGCTTGTGTGTAGAGCTGCTGATGAGGAGGTGTTCCTGATTTTACACAGAGTGCTTCGAACTGCCAGGGGAGGCAGCCAGCCAAGGAATGGTAAATAGATACAACAATAACAGACGGCACAGGGGAAAAAAGACAGACTCTTAGGCTAGCAGGGAAACATTCAGGAATGCCAGCAATTCCCCCTTAGAGCGGCAAGGGCTGGAAACCCATTATGTAAGTGATGTCAGATGCAGTCACTGTGTGGAACAAGTGCACCTAATGATACTGAGTTAGAAAGGGAGATGCGGCTGAAATGAGGCAAAGGGCAGATGTAGGGAGATGCAGATAAAGGGTAATAGAGGAAAATAAGAGTAAAAGGCTAACAGTAAAAAGGGAGTAGGCCAGTAGTATCAGACAAAGCTGATGGTTACAGCATGACTCACATGGACTGAGAATCAGAGGGACAAAGGCAGCATGTTACAGTAAACCATTGTTCAATCATCCTGAATTTGTGGTTTTTGGAAAGAAAATGAAATATAAGGGAGCATAAGAGTGAGACATTAGGAGAAATCATCTTTACAGGGATGATCTCAGAGTTCACTGGCCTTATATGGCTTAAAAATGAGCATTGCTGTTGATGTTATGAAATATTTATGGCACTGAAGGAATTCACATGTGACAAAGCTGACTAATGCACTTTCCCCTCTCTCGCTCTCTCTCTCTCTCTCTCCCGTCTTTAAAAAAATCTGAATGACAGCCATTCTCTCCTGGCAGATTAATGCCGGTCTCCCGTTGGTGCCAAAGTTGTGTATAATACAGAAGTGCACTGCGTGTGCTGTGGTTTTCCCATTGAGAGCATTCAGTGACTTTACTTGAGGTCTCGACAGTACATGGGAAGGAAAAACAGTGTCATTGCTCCACATGATATTTTTCAAAGGCATACTGGGTATTGGAAAAATTTGTTTGAGTATTTTCTTATAAGGTTTCTGCTTCTGTTGCGTGTGTGCAATCCTTTTATTCTGAGGTTTATCACAGAAAGCAGTAATATGTTGGTTAGCTTGACGCACCTTTGATAACCGGGATTGCTTTGAAGGAGGAGGGAATGATATGATTTGGCTTTTGCACACGTGGTGGCATTAGTAGGATTGTGTTTGTGGGCTCTACCATACTCTAAGCCTTGCTAGCATCTGTGAATAAATAGAGTGGTTAGTTGTTAGGGCATCCAATTAAACCAAGTGCTGTTTGGCATTGGTGTTATATTAGGTGCAAAGTATTATAATGACATTCACCTTTGACATATGTGAAAGTCATGTTTCAGTCACATCGGTTTCAGTAGGTTGACTCTAGCACTTTCTCAATCTAGAATTGAGAAAGTGAACTCTGAACTTAGCACGAGAACAGGATGTCTAAGGCTTCACATCATGCTGAAGAGTGTGAAACGGTTAAGCTATAAGCTATACTGGACTGGGCTTAGCAATTGAACTGTGACCTTTTCACACAATGTCAAAGGTCTAGGAACTCTTGACGTACCGCTTAACCAAAGAAAGGATAGCGTAGGGAGCAAAATCAGAGGGAGAAGTTGATTTGAAAAATGTAGTTTTGTCATATCATCGAATCCCATCTGGATAAACAAGGTTTCTAACTCAACTATTTCGTTTGCAGCTGTTGAAAGTTTTTATAGTTGAGAGATGTTTTTTGGACAACATGAGTATGTCCTGTAGTTTACTGCTATATATGGTGAGTGCTTTGTTAGGGCTATCCTAGGATTTCATCATTAAGGACAGCGCCTGAGCATCCTCTGGCACTGACATTTTCAATCACAGCAGATCTGCAGGGCTGTAATGCCACCTGCCTGGTCCAGATTAGCCTACTTACGTAACCTTCATTTCAAACGTTTAAAAATAACACAATACAAAACCCAAGTTGGATAAACACTAAAATGTGTGCATATATTCAAAAAGTAGGAACATTCACAAGCACCCAGATCTTTGGCCCAATTGTTATTGAGAAATGACAGCCAGCTGTTTTTTTTTGTTTTTTTTGTTTGTTTTTTCTTTCCTTCCTCTAATAATTGTTGATGTATTTTAGACATAAAAAAAATGCATTGCTCTTGTTCAGGCAGTTATAATAGTTTGAGTGTACAAGGGTGTTTGTCCACATAGCCAAAACTTTGGTGTAGAGATCACACAATTTTTTTTTGTGTTTGTGTGCACAGAGAATAAAAGTACTGTAGAGATTTTTTTCCCCCTCCCTGCTTCTCTCTTTTCCTTTGGCTGCAAAAAATGCTGTGAATACTTGTATGAGGCACGCATTAAGGACTGGTATTTCCATTACGGCAGAAAGCCAGAAGAGTAACAGTACGGAGGCTTGACATACTGTCTCTCTATATAGCAATAAACTAATATCATTAACGTAACACACTTAACTCTGTCAGTTCAGTGTCAAGTGGTTTTCTAGTGCAGTGACTTCAGACGAGCTTTCACAGTAGCTCGCTGCACTCAGCGCTGTGGGGTGCTAATATTAGCTGCTTGTGCTGTTTGAAAGCCAATCTGCATAGCAGTCCCTCTCTTTGTGTAGCCAAAGAGCTACAGAAATGGATACCAATGCAGGGCCACAAACGCTGCTCAGTTAATGGAGATACCTCTGTTTTATTTATTTATTTATTTATTTATTTATTTTTTGGACTGACTCACATCATTTCTACTTTGCTGGTTAATGAGTATCACCAGAATTTAAACCTCCCGCACATCCACTACCAATCTGATATCTCCCAAAGTGTCGTCACAGCAACAAAAATGGAGTGAGTTTGTATTTTTAAACAGTCTCTATTGTGCCTAAATCTGGTGAGAGAATCTGTGTGTTCACGGAGCCAATGTGCTGTCATTTATTCACTGGCATGTGCTATTGATGTAAAGGGTACACGCACTGTTTGGATGATGTTTCTTATAGAGTGGCCTTGAGAAATGGAAGGCGTGGGAGGAAACCTACAAGGTCGTTCTCTATAAAGAGCTTCTAGCAACAGCTTTTATGCTTGTTGTTTGTGAGGGCTCTTTTTTCTGACCTTCTGGCTATAACATTGTATACACGTGTCACACTACAAAAACCCCATTTGCTTCATTCTTACATCTTTTATATGTTTTACATCTAATCATGACACTGTGCTCTCTGTTGTGCTTCTGTAGGATCGCGGAAGCGCCATTGGGAAGCTGGAGCCCATCTCCCCTGTAAGTCCTGTCCATATTGATCCTGACTTGGAGCTGGTTCCAGCTCGGTTCTCCAAGGAAGAATTGATTCAGAACATGGACCGTGTAGACAGGGAGATCAGCATGGTGGAGCAGCAGATTTGCAAGCTTCGTAAAAAACAGGTGTGTAAATGTACAGTTCTGCTCTTAACTTTGAGGATATACTGGTTACAGAATGTTGCCATCTTATTAATGTACTAGCGTCACAAAAGTGTTGTAAGCTGATTTTAATCAGTGGGAACGCGTGTTCCAAGAATATATTTGCCAGCTAGGTTGCAAAATAGTTTATCTTGTACAGCAATGAAGAAAAAGCTTCACATTCTTTCCTTTTCAGTCAGTATGACACATTTACGTCTCATATTCAAGTCAAGTCAAGTTGGCTTTATTGTCACTTCAACCATATACAGTTAGTACACAGTGAAGCGAAACAACGTTCCTCCAGGACCAAGGTGCTACATGCAACATAAATTTACAACATAAATTAACAGAAAACACTAAACTAGCTAACTAAGAGGCCTAGTTAGCTGGCTAGCAGAGACAAGACAGACTGACCTAACATAAATTACAACATAAATTAACAAAAACTAACTATCTAGGGAAGCCTTTTTTTTTTTTTTTTTTTTAAACAGACAGCAGACAACAAAGTGCACGTGCAAATGTGCAAACAAGAGCAACAAAGTGACAGTGTGACAAAAAAAAAAACACAACGTAACATAATAATAAGGTTTTGTGATGGTGAGTTGAGGTAGTGGAGGAACAGTAAACATTCCTTAGTGTAGCAGCAAAAATTAGGAAGTAAAGAAGTTAGTGCAAAAAGTCCAGTAATAATATTGTGCAAAAGAGCATTTACAGGTTGGTGTGTACGATATTGGTGGTGTAGGTCAGTGTGTTTGCGCTTGTGTTGATTAGTCAGTCCAGTCTCAATGTTTTGAGGTAGTTGAGTTAAGCTGAGTGATTTTGTGTGTGTGTGTGTGTGTGTGTGTGTGTGTGTGTGTGTGTGTGTGTGGCTTGTGGAAAAAAGCTGTTGCACAGTCTGGATGTGTGTGCCCGAATGCTTCGGTACCTTTTTCCAGATGGCAGGAGTGTGAAGAGTGTGTGAGAGGGGTGTGTCCGATCAGCCACAATGCTGGTGGCTTTGCGAATGCAGCGTCTGGTCTAGATGTCCTCAATAGAGGGGAGAGAGACCCCAATGATCTTCTCTGCTGTTCCCACTATCCGCTGTAGGGTCTTGCGGTCCGATATGGCACAGTTCCCAAACCAGACAGTGATGCAGCCGCTCAGGATGCTCTCGATATTGCAATCATTGTTACCTTCCTAGATTACAAAATATAGTTTCATGAAACTTAAAATTAGATTGTAAATAATTATGCAGGGTTTCCCACAAAAGTGGATTCTGTTTGTGATGGTAACTGCGTGGTGGGTTGCCGTGTGCATGTCGCTTTTACCTGCTCTTCTAGCTCCCAAAACAGCATATTGGCTGCTGCCCTCTTCCTTTTCCTCCTCCTCATAACCTACTTCTTTCTTCATTAGCTATCTCTTTCTTTTGCTACTTCTGCTGCTACAGCAACCCTGGAAATATTTTAAGCACATTATGGTACATGATAATCACATGGGGGAGACATTTCTGCTTTCATTTAAAGAAAATTCTATAACCATTTAAAGATTTTGGGAAAACTCATTGAGTCTTTAAATTTTTTCAGTATCCATGTGAGTTAAGTTAAACATTCCACACATAATCAGTCGTGCGGGTGAGATATTTTGTGCGTAGAAGTTCAGTAGAAACTGCTGTGATGTCATTCATGTGCAGTCATCCTGCATTCATGCTAATAAATCACACTGAAATTGGGTTAAAGAAAAAAAGTACTGAACTGTTTGTCGTGCTTGTAGAAGACGTTGCCAGCACTTGCATGCGCCTGTGTTGAGTTTTCTTAGTGTACTGTCGTGTTTGTTTGAAATAATTGGTTTTCCAGTGTGACTTTCCCTGCCAGGCTTCAGTTGGCATCAAAGCAATAAAGTCTTAAATAGTCTTTGCTGTGTTGTAATCACCACATTTGAGCTTGTAGCTGTTTTTTGCTTGGTGTGCAGTGATTATATACACAAACTACACCAGGCTTAGTTCTCTTCACTATTTAATTTGGGACAAAAGTAAGTTGAAAATGTATATGGAGCTATATATAACAGCTTCTCTGGGGGAGGAGTGAGACTATGGTGAGGTTTTGTGTTTGTCTGCACCACTTGTATGCTGACCACACCACTTCCCCTTTGGCTTCCTTCCATGATCAGTGATGAAATCGTATGGTCAAGCTTGTTCTTTTTACTGAAATTGTTCTGTCAACATACATGTGATAGTTTGTGTGGGGTACGGTTTTAACCCTGTGAAAGTGTGTCACATGTACTCCCGGAGACACCTGCTGTAACGAGAGCTACCACAAAATAGGGTTGAGTACTTTGCCAGATGTTTATATGTTTACGTGTCTGTGGTTTCTGTTTATAGTAGCGTGTAAAAGCCTTTAGTCACCGCTCACTTTTTCATATTTTGTTATGAAAATAGGAAAGATGTGTAGGATTTATTGAAACATGAAAATATGCGTGGAAAGTATATGACGCAAAGAGAGTTTGTACAACTCGAACAAGCTTGAGGTACAAGTGGTATGACCACATTTATTCTTCAACATAGCCTGAACTCTTTTAGGCAGGCTTTCTACTTTAAGTAGTCTTCAGCAATAGTTCTCCAGGCTTCTTGAAGGGACAGTAAAAGCTCTTCTGTTGTGTTAAAATGATTTTGCATTGCTCTCCGGTTTCCTCCAATTTTTAAAAGGATATGCCGAACTTTTACTTAAGTTTTTTGTGCAAAAAACGTAATTTTATGTTTGACAAACTGGATGCTGGTAACAAACTGACTAAATATGTTCTTAAAATTGGTTCTTTGCTAAGTTGTAGGTATGACACAATACTGGTTCATCCATTCCTGGTTTATGCTTGAGTGATTCATAGGTCTGTGCTAAGTAGCGGGAGTGAAAAAGCAGCAAATTGAAAGACCCTCAGAAAGTCATGAGAGCTATTGCTCAACAGTACTTTAATAAAAAGAAATACAAGAAAGTCTGGGTTGGAAGGAAAAAATACAAAAATGAGAGTGGCTCAAAACTTTTGCACAGCGCTCTAAGTAACGCAGTCAAGCTGACAGTAAAATGATGGCCCTGACATCAGAGATGAGGGTGGTCTGAGACCTCATTGGTGTCACCGCTGATGTAATCTCATCACAACATGTCCTTTAGTTTGTCCTGTTTTTGCCACACTAACATAAATCAACTATTGCTGTAAAATTTGCTGGCATGAACAACACGACTGCTGAAACTGAGAACTGCCTCCTTTCTCTTTTTTTTCCAAATTACCACAAGAACCAAAATGAAGCCAGCTATTGGATTTCAACCTTGGTGTCGAACCTTTTTAAATGATGGAGAATCTGAACTCAGCTGCTCACCAGCATAAATCAAGATCCCTCCCCTCATCATCGTCGCTTAATACACACAGTATTTTTTATGGATATTTTTACAGTCCGGCTCTCTTCGAGCATTAAAACATCTGGACTAATTAGGTGGCATGCTAAAACTTTATTAAAAGGTTTTGGCAGAGTTGGTGAATGGGTGGCGGTTAAGGTTTAGGTTACAGCCAGCATGATTCATGTCAGCCAAGCTCAGGATGGCTGTTTTATTTTATTTTACTTCATGGTGGGTTTGAACAGGGAAGGGGGCTCTCTGTGGGGATGTCTGTTTGCCTCACCAGATTCTTATCCAGGGCTACAATGGCAAAAGATGATCCGTCTTATACTCCTCTCAAGTAGATCCTCTGGAGGCTTCCTTTCTCCCCTTTCTGAAGCCCCTGTCAGGAGATCAGAAGGGGGAGTGGGGAGGGGAACGTGGCTGACTTAACTGGTAGATACGTTGTATGGTCAGCAGCACTTGGTCTATTCTTCCAGATAACTTATAGCTGAGTACACTTCTCCAGTTTCTGTCTCCATCTTTCAGACCCATAGACTGAATCTTATT
This sequence comes from Astatotilapia calliptera, assembly GCF_964374335.1. Classification (NCBI taxonomy): domain Eukaryota; kingdom Metazoa; phylum Chordata; class Actinopteri; order Cichliformes; family Cichlidae; genus Astatotilapia; species Astatotilapia calliptera. The sequence goes on along the minus strand of NC_137433.1, from coordinate 12,668,136 downwards.
GAAATAAGGTAAACAGGAAGTAAGATCTCAGCTCTCTTTTGTGTCTTTTATAGACTTTGGGAGGGTGTCAGAAATGCAGTGTTGGGGAGTAACGGAATACATGTACCGCCGTTACGTATTTAAAATACAAAATATGAGTAACTATTCCGTTACAGTTACCGTTTAAAAAGGTGGTATTTACAATACAGTTACTTTGTTGAAATAAATGGATTACACGGCGGTACTTTCCTGTTTCATATTGTGGCGGGTCAGGACTGTTTGGGTTTGACAGCTACGTTCTGTTGTTCCAGGTGGCAGCGTTACGGTTGCCATGGTTACAGGGTGACGCTCTTTCTCTGCGTGTTTCCTGGGTGAGAGAGTGGCCTTTTGTTGTTGTGCTACAGTGGGGCAAAAAAGTATTTAGTCAGCCACCGATTGTGCAAGTTCCCCCACCTAAAATGATGACAGAGGTCAGTAATTTGCACCAGAGGTACACTTCAACTATGAGAGACAGAATGTGAAAAAAAAAATCCATGAATCCACATGGTAGGATTTGTAAAGAATTTATTCGTAAATCAGGGTGGAAAATAAGTATTTGGTCAATAACAAAAATACAACTCAATACTTTGTAACATAACCTTTGTTGGCAATAACAGAGGTCAAATGTTTACTATAGGTCTTTACCAGGTTTGCACACACAGTAGCTGGTATTTTGGCCCATTCCTCCATGCAGATCTTCTCGAGAGCAGTGATGTTTTGGGGCTGTCGCCGAGCAACACGGACTTTCAACTCCCGCCACAGATTTTCTATGGGGTTGAGGTCTGGAGACTGGCTAGGCCACTCCAGGACTTTCAAATGCTTCTTACGGAGCCACTCCTTTGTTGCCCGGGCGGTGTGTTGTGGATCATTGTCATGTTGGAAGACCCAGCCTCGTTTCATCTTCAAAGTTCTCACTGATGGAAGGAGGTTTTGGCTCAAAATCTCACGATACATGGCCCCATTCATTCTGTCCTTAACACGGATCAGTCGTCCTGTCCCCTTGGCAGAAAAACAGCCCCATAGCATGATGTTTCCACCCCCATGCTTCACAGTAGATATGGTGTTCTTGGGATGCAACTCAGTATTCTTCTTCCTCCAAACACGACGAGTTGAGTTTATACCAAAAAGTTCTACTTTGGTTTCATCTGACCACATGACATTCTCCCAATCCTCTGCTGTATCATCCATGTGCTCTCTGGCAAACTTCAGACGGGCCTGGACATGCACTGGCTTCAGCAGCGGAACACGTCTGGCACTGCGGGATTTGATTCCCTGCCGTTGTAGTGTGTTACTGATGGTGACCTTTGTTACTTTGGTCCCAGCTCTCTGCAGGTCATTCACCAGGTCCCCCCGTGTGGTTCTGGGATCTTTGCTCACCGTTCTCATGATCATTTTGACCCCACGGGATGAGATCTTGCGTGGAGCCCCAGATGGAGGGAGATTATCAGTGGTCTTGTATGTCTTCCATTTTCTGATGATTGCTCCCACAGTTGATTTTTTCACACCAAGCTGCTTGCCTATTGTAGATTCACTCTTCCCAGTCTGGTGCAGGTCTACAATACTTTTCCTGGTGTCCTTCGAAAGCTCTTTGGTCTTGGCCATGGCGGAGTTTGGAGTCTGACTGTTTGAGGCTGTGGACAGGTGTCTTTTATACAGATGATGAGTTCAAACAGGTGCCATTCATACAGGTAACGAGTGGGGGACAGAAAAGCTTCTTACAGAAGACGTTACAGGTCTGTGAGAGCCAGAGATTTTCCTTGTTTGAGGTGACCAAATACTTATTTTCCACCCTGATTTACGAATAAATTCTTTACAAATCCTACCATGTGAATTCATGGATTTTTTTTTCACATTCTGTCTCTCACAGTTGGAGTGTACCTCTGGTGCAAATTACTGACCTCTGTCATCATTTTAAGTGGGGGAACTTGCACAGTCGGTGGCTGACTAAATACTTTTTTGCCCCACTGTAAGCTAATAGGCAGAATGCTACGTGCTCTAAAGAATGTAGCCTCATGGGCAGTGTAGTCCGTGCTGCAGGGAGAATGCACTGCCATACCCGTTATGTGTCTGTGAGCGCGAGGAGGGAGAAAAAGGCGAGTGGAAAACTACGAGTTATCATCGAGCAGAAACGGGAGCTGGAAGCATGTAAATATAATAATAACCACTGCAGCCAAGAAGAGTGCCTGACGAGCCCAGCTGTAAGTAAGCTATTAAGACTCAACTGTACGCTGTGTTCGTGTTTTCCTCCGAAACAATACCGTATTTCCCGGACTACAAAGCGCACCTGAATATTAGCCGCACAAGCTAAAATCAGGGGAAAATCCTGTTTTGTACATACATTAGCCGCACCTGACCAAAAGCCGCAGGTGTTTCAATGTTGACTTATCATATGTAAGAGAATATGCACAAAGGGAATTGTCAGGAAAGAGATGGCTGTTTGGAGACACACCCCTTTTATTAATATTTTGAAAAACAAGTTATGGGTACATATTTGCACATGTAGTACATAACAGTAACCTACAGCACACCAGAAAAATAGATTTGGACTACCTTTTAGGCTCAGGTGCAGTGACACAGCTTTAACAAGAAGAAAAGTCAGTCATTCACCACCATCTTTCTCTTCTTCCTGCGCACTAAAACCACCAAAGTCCTCTCCTCCAGTGTCGGATACAAACAGGCTCAGGATGGCTTCGTCATCCACTCTCCGCTTCTCTCCTTCGTTGTCACTTTCAAAACCAAAGAAATCCTCATTGTCAGTGTCGGAGTCCTCCTCTCCATCATGCAGCAGTCCAGCCCTTCAAAATCCGTTGCTGATCGTGGATGTTTTCACACTTTTCCACGCTGTCAGAATCCACCGGTGGAGTTGGGCATAACTTGCTTTTCGCAAGTTTATCGCCGCTCATCATCCACGCCTCCCGCTGAACGCGTAGCGCTACTTTGAAGTTTGTTTTTCTCGCTACTTCGTACGGCACTACGTTGCCTGGCGGACGGACATGTGACTAACATACCACTCTTGAACCCCGATCCTTCCGCCAGGCAACGTAGTGCCGTACAACAGCAGAACAAACAAAACAAATCGTCTTACGATATGACAAAAATCATGGACAATCCATAGAAAAGCCGTACCTGACTAAAAGCCGCAGGGTTCAAAGCAATTACGGTAAGTTCCGTTGGAGCAGCCTTTCAACGCCTCTCTCTGTCTCTCGCTAGCAAAGTTGACCCAGACAACGAAGTAAAGCTATTTTTCGGCTACGAGCCCAACTCGGAGCCCGACATATTAGCCAGAGGTCCCTTTAATATGGTTTGGAGCCGTGGACCTTCAGTAATAGTAATAAATCACAGCAATAGTACATTCACGTAGTTTACCTGATTAAGACTTATGATGCTTTTTAAGTTGAGTTTCTTATAAGTATCAGACTATACTTGCTGCTGTATTAGATTTTTGTCAAGCTTTTACTGAAAGTCTGTCCTTGGGTCTGACTCTTTCAATGTAGCGATTGAAAAGAAGCAGTAAATTAAATGCAACAGTCCTTGTAATCAGATTTTTCTCCACCTTGCATCTCATCTGTTGATACAAGTTTAATTTGGACACTTGTTCTTATGGTTTAATAGTTCAGAGTTTAAGCACTACCTAACATATCTCAGAAGGAGGACAGAAAACTAAATTGTGATTGGATAATTTAATCAGGTAATTTTAAGTATTTGGAGTTTAAGAACAGGCTAACGGTTAATTTCTTGCTAACTAGCAAATCACTGTTAGACACAGACTTGGATGACTGGCACTGCTGAATAATAAGAAGGAAAACGGTTGTTCATAGGTCGATTCTACATATGCAGCATGTCCTATTTAAAAGTGAATTTGTTAAGCTCCAGCTTTCTGTGTCGTGTTTTAAGTGTCTAAAAGTGTTTTAATAGCTTTAAGCTCTTCGCCGCCTTCCGTTTTCAAAGTCAGAAGGAAGTGGCTGTGTCCACATGCTGCATATTGGTGTCATAAAGTGTGGGCGGATTAATTATCCTGACTGGTACATTTAGCCTCTTCCACATATGGGTAGAATGCACAGTTTGAATAGCAGTCCCCCTTTGGTTGCATTTATACTTTGCTTTTCCATTTATGATTTCTGCTTTTCTTTCTATAAACTGGTTAGCTTCTTTCTGAATGCCAAAATGCTCCACAGTAGTTTCCTTAAGTCCTCTGGTTCTGTAGTGTAATCACAAGTAAAGCTTGGTCACCTGCCAAGATGACTAGTAGGTTAAAGAACTTCCTCTGTTCCAGTATTTGTCTGGTGTTGTTTTTCCACATGTTCATGTCATTATTTCTCTCTTTTCTGTCTGTCTCTGTCTCTCTCTTTTTTTAGTCAATGGATGTTCAAGCTACACACCAGGCATTGGCTCTGTTTACAAGCTGTTTTGGTAACTCTTTGATTAACTAGACCCTGGGGTGCTAATAGCTATTACAGTAAATAGGACAGTTAATGCTGTCCCTGTTGGAGAGCTAGAGAAGGACAGCTGATCTAATGCACACTGTCTAACCTCACAGCAGAAACCTGTGAGCCGCAGGTCTTCCTTGAAGTCCAGGGCCCTATTTTAAGCATTAACTGTCATCTTTGTTTACACGCACGTTACAGCAACAGCTGGAGGAGGAGGCCGCAAAGCCCCATGAGCCAGAGCGACCCATCTCGCCACCACCAAGTGAGGCCAAGCACCGCAGCCTGGTGCAGATCATCTACGATGAGAACAGGGTCAGTGGAATATACACACACACACGCACACGCGCCCACCTTGCATTTGAAATAGTTTCACTTCATTTTGACTATATTTATCAGCACAAGTAAATAATAGTGGAGGAGGGCAACCGTTTCCTCATGTTTGGGTGGTTTTTGGCTGGTGCACGATAAGCCCCTAAATTAAGTTGTGCTGTCCTCTGAACATTCTCTGATGTGTGATGTATGCTAATTTTGAGATGAGAAGCTGCTCAGAGTTTGAAAATAGTTTCTGTAAGCTAATCTAAATTGCACAGCAGGTGTAGCTTTAAAGAAACCGCATAACATACAAGTAGTCTATAGTACTTTTGTGATTTTCATTAATACACTTACACCATAATCAAAGTGTGTGTTGCTCATGGTGGGTTTATACAGTCTGCAAGAATGTTTCTTTTTCTTTTCATTGTGATCTGTCGTTTTTAAATACCTTATTTGATTAAATTCTTGAAAAAAAGCCCAACCCTAAATTGTGTAACAGAGACGGTGAGTGTCACAGATGCGTCTCATACCTGTTCTCTAGTCTTTAATGTCAGGCAAGGCAGAACGACTTCCTAAAGGTCAGCATAGCAAGTATGATGAATTTACAGGTGTATGCATGCAAAAAAACCCAAACAAACAAAAAACATACACATATCAGGGAATGATACAAATGCACTTGTGTCTTTTATGCAGGTCTGTTTATGCAAATTCTCAATTCTTTCCAAAAAGAAAAATGAAGCAAAAATAAAAAAATTCATTAGAAAATGTGGCCAGTCTTATTTATTTATTTATTTAAAAAGTCCAAATCAAGGCAATAATTATGTGCTGCAGAGAATGTTGTGTACAGAAGTCTATATTTGAAGTGATTCTCTGTGCTCTCGGTCCCTCTAGTGGTTGGAAGGAGGTTTGCACCTCCATTTTTTTTTATTATTATTTATTTATTTTTTAATAAAGTGGCATTTTAAGAAGGGAAGTCCTCCTTTCATTTCACTGTGCCCCCAGATTCAGGAAAAGAAGCTGGATTTAGGAACAGGTAAACAACTAATTGTTTGCTAACAAAGCAAATTTCAATATTGTCAACATTTCTGGCACATTCAAGGCACCAAAAATGAAGAATTGATCGTAAAGGTGTAAATTTTAACCCTGATTAAATGTCATTCAAAACAAAACAAAAAACTCAGTTCAGGGACACTCCCCCCCCCCCCCCCCCCCCCCCCCCATCTTTGCTTGTTTTGAATCATCATGGGCATGTCAGTGTAGGGTCATCCATTCTCTGTGTTATTCAGAGTCCGTGTATGGAGGCTCCAGTAGCACAAAGTGACGTGTTGGTCGTAGCCCATGTCTTTTACAGCTACGTTTTATGTCCTTGCCTTTGGCTAAAGGCGGTATGTCGGACCGTTACACAAAAAACAAACCGACAAATCTTGGTATTGTGTGTCCTGGATCTGGCTGCAGAGCAGAACATTTTTGCGTCATTTGTTTGCCTTCAGGTTTTGTTTTTGTGCAGAAGCTTGGTTTTTAGAGAACAATCATTTTCTGCTAGTTCATGGCCACAAATGGCATTAAAAGCCCTTTTAGGAGAGCTGGGGTTGTCCTTCACAACTATTACTGTCATCAGGCACAGCCGACTCAAAGCATTTCTGCGAAATAGCAGGACATTGCTTAAGAGTTATCTGGATGTGTACAAATCGCTGACTTGTAGCGTTACCTCTGTAACACTTCCCACTTCCCTCTCACTGACTTGGTGTACTTTGGCCTACTGCCGACCCTCCAACTTGCTTTTGCTTCACCCTCCCTTTCTATAAAAAAAAAAAGAGCTTTTTTTTTTTCTTTTTAAATTTATTTCTATTTGTTCTCCTTCTCTATGAAGGAGTCTTAGGGCCATGTTAAGAAATTATTCTATGTTTTGAGAATAAAGTCAAAATTTTGCGATTGAAGTCAAAATACTATTTTAGCTAAAATGTAGAGATTCCAGACAGCTTCTATACCCTCTACAAAATGCCTGGTGTTGATGATTTAGTAAAACAGATTGGACAGCTGTCTTATCTTGTGATACAACACGCATCCTTTTTATTGCACAAGGGTGTAACCATTGATATTCTTGCTATTTCATATTTTACAAATCAAGCCAAATTTTTATTTCTGGCTTATTTCCCTTCTGGCCAGGTGCAGCTTTCTGCACCATCTTTTCAGTGTCTTTATACTGTGTTTATGTGCTAAAAGAGAAATTTCCTTGTAACTAAAACGGAAAATGATGTAAGATTTCATGAACTCAACTACACAAGGCATTGTTTAGAGGGTCTTGAAACTGGAATCTCCACATTTCAACTTTTTTCTCAAAAGAGAATTTCACTTTTATTCAAGATAATAATTAAAATATAAAGATGATGATCTTAGAAAAGTGAAATTTAACATAATACAGTAAGATATTAAATGAATCCAGGTATTGTGATCTGAGGCAGTAAAGATATCATGCTGAGAGAAAACAGTTTTTTCTGGCTTGGTTTTAAATACTACATGTGAATGAGTGTAAACTCTACTCAGCCCAGAGGTGATAATACACTTGAAGGTGTACGGTTGCTTCTAGAAACGCCAGGAAATCTTAGAATAACTTGTACAGCCCCATCTTTTTTTGCAGACAACAGTTAACAGTAAATGGCCTGTTCTAGATAGAAATCATTTACGCCTGGCAACATCTGACTCAACGGCTCCTGGAGAGTGAGTGTGTGTGTGTGTGTGTGTGTGTGTGTGTGTGTGTTAATGCACTCAAACTCAAAGCACACAGAGCTGTGGAGGTTAGAGCTTGCGCACTCGAAATATTTTTTTTTTTTTAAAAGCAAATGATATATCCTCAAATGTTTGCTTTTTTTTTTTTTTAGAGGTTGCAAAATAACTTGCATCCTTTATGTCCCTCAGCTTTGGTGCTATACCCAATTTCAAACAAAAATAATCACTGGTAGGTGTGTGCTGAACACCACCTTGAGTATGTATTTTAACATGTCGCCACACACAGGTGTGTATTTAAGCATCTGTCTATTATTACTTCAGCCTCCGTGTACCCTTTTGTGCTCATGTCTTTGTGTTGTCATTTGTTCCTGCTACACTCTGCTCAGCTTTCTCATTCAGGGTTACAGCCTCATTTCTGCTGACAGCCCCCCAACTCTGGGGAAGGCTCAGCTCGGTTTCACTCTTCTCATATTTAGAACACGGACACAAAACACAACAGGAAAAAAGATCCTGTGTTACACTGGCTTGTGAAACTTGCATTGAGCTATGCTAAATTCTTTCATTATTCTGTGTTAAGTTTGCCCTCTAGGCTTTATCTTTTCGTACCTGTTTTTTTTATTTATCCCCCCCCCCCCCCCCCTTATGGGAGTTTCACAGGTTTTGTGATTGTAGTCACATTACACCCCCCCACCCCCCCACCCCAAAAAAACAAACAAAAAAAAACAAACAAAAAACCACACTATTGTAGTTTTAGTTTGAGCTTATGACCTCCATCCATCCATCCATCTTCATCCGCTTTGTCCGGGGCCGGGTCGCGGGGGCAGCAGCCTAAGCAATGACCTGCTGGAGAAAATAGTTGATTTACAACTGCGCAGCCCTTAAGTCCAGTGTGCTACCACAGGGGAGTGTGATTGAAATAATGGAACCAGCTTCTCCGCTTCGGTTGTGTGATGGGCTATCTGTGGTAGACATGGATCGAGAGAGCAGTTATTAAAAGCATCGTCCCTCCCTCATGAAATAAGCAGAATAGTCTTGTCTGCTCCCCCTCCTCACTCTTTATCTCTGAACATGCCATTTCAAGTATTTTCATCTGAATGTGTGTTTCAAGCGGTTTGAGGTCAGAAATCATGCAGTCTTGTTCTCAAATTCGCTTAAAGTGTCACAGCCAGGAAATGAATATAAATCCTTGAGTCTCCCAATTCCCCTGAGGATGAAAGGCTGCTTTTAATAATTGCTGCTCATTAACTGCTTCTGTAGTGAGCAAGCTCTCTGAGGCAACACTCTGCAGCCTGTTACACCTACTCACTGGTGACGAGCAACAGGAATGAGGAAAAACTCTAATCAGACTGAAGGAAGAATAATAACATCCCGATACAGTATTTGCATTTGAAAGATATGTATGCTGTGCATATGTAAAGCATCAGTGCTTCTGCTTGCATTCATAGTAAGGGGAAATGCACGGTAGTTTTAAAGGTAGGACCTGTGTCATTTGGATTCCCTCTCAGGTGACCTACTTGTCAGCCTGTGTTGACTGAAGCTGAGCTGTGCTGAGCTTCTCTGGGGTCTCACTTTCAAGTCTGTTTGCATGAGTCTTGTATAAACTTAGGAGAAGGTCCCCAAACACCTCCTTTGCTACCTCTACAGTGAAGAAACATGATGGGAGGTGAAGCGTGTAGGCTCCATCACACACCCACCCACCCATTTCTCCCACATGCTCCTCTCCATCCACCACCCTTCTTTGTTTTATACTGCCAATCCTGTCTGTAATAGCCCTTTCCCATTAGTACCTACTTAGGGTTTTCCATTACGTGATAACACCTGATACCATATATGCTTTTTTTGGGTACCTACTTGACCGCGGTTCCAAGTGATCCAGGGCGACTGGAAAATATGACATCGAAAAACTGTGTGCCACCAATTGGCTAGTCAGAGGCATCACACGATGAGTCATTAGAGCTTCTGCTTCACGAAAATTGAAACCGCCGGTTTTAAAACCAGGCGACAAGGGAAATGGCTACACGGAAACAACACGGTGGACACGAGTCTGAAAAATGCCGCAGGCCGCCCTAGTTGTCGTGTTCTTGTCGCATACAAATGACGTCACGAGACGTTCGGACGCGTTGCTATAAAGACCCCGCGCCACCTTAGGCGGTACTCGATTGTAATGGAAAACAAGTCGAGACGGGTTGTACCACTTCAAGTCGCGTTGAGGTAGTACTAGTGGAAAAAGAGCTGAAGCCCAGGCAGTTTAGATTGATCATTGAGGAAAATGAACTGAGATGTGAAACGGAGTGTGCAGCGTGCCACCAAGGAGGGGCTGTTTGATTAGGCTTACATAGTGGAATAAAGAAAAGCATGAAAAAGCACTGAGAGGAGCAGTCTGGGCCACTGCTTTCAACATTTGTCTAGTGGAGGGAGCTAAATATAAATGTATGGAGGAGCAGAGCAGCAGAGAGGTCACCCCGAGATGGGGGTGTGTGGGTTTTTTTTGTTTGTTTGTTTTTTGTCGTCTCTCCCCCCCCCCCCCCTCCTTTTTTCCCTTCTTTTTTTAACTGCCCAGCTTCATGCCCCAAAACCCCTCCTCTTGTTTTATGGTCCCTGGACCAGGAATTTTGTTTTTTAAGGGGTTGATGGCTGTAGGTAGCTCGGAGCTTTCTCTGTCTTTCATCAGATGTCTCTTATTAGATAAGTACCAAAGCCTTGTAGCCCCCACCCCTCCTTGTTCCTTGTGTTTTTTTTCTCTTCTTTTTTTCTGCTCTTTCTCTCCCACTCATTTTTTGTTCCACTCCCACTTGCTTTCCTGCCCGCCTGCTCTTCCTCTCTTACCTCTCTGCTCAGGGGTGGTGAGTAATCTTTTATTTTTTATCTGAGCGAGAGAGAGAGAGAAAGGGGAGAGGGTGCTGAGGCAAGGAGCTGCGGCCCAGCTTCAGTTAAAAGCTCTAATAATAGTCAACGCATCCATCTCTCCATCCAGCCGGCAAGAAGTGGTGTAGCCTTAGTGATCAAGTTAGCATGTTCATTGCGTTGCCGTGGTGATGGCAGAGGTGCAGGCGGCCGGCTAATGTTCTACTTGTGTTTATCTTTGCTCACTAGAAAAAGGCAGAAGAAGCTCACAGGATACTGGAGGGACTGGGACCCAGGGTAGAGCTGGTGAGTAGAGACTTTACTTTATCTCACAAGTCAGTTTTAGCATTTCCCTTTCCTCCACCCCCTGTGTTTTTTCACAAGGTCACATTAGAGGGACAAAGGATGCTTAGGGGAGAGGAACAAGCCTGATCACATCATGACCAAGTTCTTAGGTTAAAAATAATGAAGTGAAAACATTTGTGTGCTATCTTAAAGCTCCATTAGGTGGTATGTTAAATATTTAATTTTAAATAAAATGACTCGCATGTTGCTTGTTCTAGCAGTCGTACTGAAATGAGTACTTCTGCTCCTTTATACATTTCCAGACTACTGTGTTTTTCTTCATCTACATCCTGATATACTATGTGTGGCCATCTGGCTGTCCATACATCTTACTCCCACATGCATAGTAGCACACTGAGTGTGTCCACTTGGCTTTTTAAGTTTTTTTAAAAAATTTTTTTTATTTTTTAATGAGCCTATTCAAGAGCCCACGCAAAATACTATCCCTAGTTTATTTGTTTTATGAGTGAGTTCGCTGGATTGAATTATATCATGTTATCGGTCTTCTGTCAGTCACAGCTTTGTATCAGTCTTGCTAACCTCTTGAAACCCTTAAATAATAAATTTCTAAAAGCTGATATTGCATAGATCCCAAAACTGCAACTTTCATCACGCGCTGAGCAAAATTCACTGAACCAGCAACAAAAGAAGACCGAAATTATATTTCACTTTTAAAAACTGTAACATGAATTCAGCCTTACCTTTGCTTTTTTTTTTATACCAAAACTTTAAAAGTCGTGGCTATCTCTCATTTCCTGAAAATCTCCCACAATGCCTCAGACCCTTTCCTGCCAAAACGTTGCCATTTTCCGACAGTTGCAGCGATTGAATTTAACAATGGTAAGTGTTGTGCTTTTTGCATTCACTTGTATTTCTCGCCCTGCAATTTCTGGTTGGTGGGGTTGATGTAAACGTTGTGAAAGTTACTGTGATCCTACTGGCTCAAATGATTAAAAGGAGGGGTCAGTCATGCAAATCGGCCAATAGAAGCCAAAGTTACTGCCCCTCAGAATTTTCAGGCCCACAGATTATCCATTACATTCATGGAAGGCCCATTATGCACATGTATGTGGGCAATTCGTCAGAAAATATTCAAATACAAGAAATCTTTAGGCATGTAAAGAAAGTTAATGCTGTTAATACCTAAGAAATTTCAATTTTCACTCACTGTGCCAAATTGCAATACGCCTGGCTATGTCTTCACTAAAACCTCTGCAACTTTTCTCAGTTTCACTCCGCAGCATTGCAGCTATTGCAACTTTCACCATATGGATATTATGTGTGCATAATATCCATATGGTGATTCATGATTTTCTGGAGTTTTGTATACTGCAGCATATTTTCAAAGGTCTTTTTTTTCATATTTTCTTAAAAATATATATATAGATTTTTTTCTTCCATCCTCAGTTACTTTGACACCTGTATTTACACCTCTGATAAGGTCTCACAATTTTAGCTTTGTTTTGATACTAAGATTGTTTATCCAGAGTGTATGCAGAGAAATACTATATTTATTTTGGACATTTTATTTTTGAGCAGTAACCTCAGGAAAAACCCTGTGGTTTAAGGTCATATTTTATTTTATTTTATTTATTTATTTTTTTGCTGTAAGGTGAGAGTCATATTCATGACATGTTGGAAGGAAAAGTGACATATGACCTTTGTTTTATCTGTTATACAGTTGGAAAAAAATGGCTTTCTGTTCATCAGCTTTTTTTCCCTCCAATCCAGCCTCTGTACAACCAGCCATCTGATACCAAGCAGTACCATGAAAACATCAAAATGTGAGTTTGTCATTATATATGCCTACACACTCTTATCACTAAGTCTTTTATACACAAACACTAAAATACAGGTGTAACGTATTGAATATGTTAACTGACATGGGACCTCCTGTGGGATAAATGTCACTTTAGAGCTCTTGATGGACATGTTTTTATATAAATTAATTACAAACGGATGTATTTAAAGATGTACACCGATTTAGCCAAAGCGCTAAACCCACTGACAGATTAAGTTTTTTGTGTCAGTGTTGTGGTTTTTGTGTCTTTTTTTACAATCGCACCTGTCAAGCAATAGAATAAATTAAGCTGCGAGTGAACACAAAGATGGAGGAGAAAAAGGCAGCTTTAAAGATCCAAGTGATTTTGGCAAAGACCGACCACTGAAAGTGGTTCAAAAACTGGTGAATTAGCGATAAGGTCATTGGTAGTCAGTGTGTGTTGATGCACATGGGATTGAAGAACTGCTGCTGTTGACCTCTGTCCTAAATGGTGAACATCGGTGTCAGAACTGGATCCTTCAACAGTGCAGGGTGTTCTCTTCTAAATAATGATTTCTTTTACATCATGTGGATGTTTAGGGCCACTTTTTCCCAAATTAGCGAAGAGATTTGAAGAAGATCTGGTGAAAACAGTGTTCATCTGGGAAAACTGGATTTTGCTTTAACCTACCAAAACATTAGATGCTTTCAGACCAGAAAAATATATACATTGTTCTAATTACCTAATATCCCTTTTTTGTGTCTCTGTGTGTCTGCACTTTAAGAAACAGGGACCGATAGTCTTGCTTCTAGCACAGCACAAACCTTTGACCTACCTAAGTGTATGGTTGGTTTTGATTCAAGAAGTTGATCTTCTTGAATCAAAACTAACCATACACAGCCCTCTGGCAGAAACCTGTGTTTAAAAAAAACAAAAACAAAGAACAAAAGTCAGTTTTATGGTAGGGAGGAAATGCAGTGCAAATTCACTTGTCAAGAGAGATGTAAAAACATTTGCTTGCATTTCCTGTCAGCTTGCAGCCTGTCGTAACCACACACAGCGACACAATGTACTGAGAAATATTATGAAGCTGAATCCGGATTACAAGAAAGTCAAAAGGCCACAGGGACCAAAGCGGAGGAATATAAGTTGCTATGGTTGACTGGTTCCTGTCTTTTGGTGTCGACTGGCATATACTGGTAATGTAGGCACAAAGGATTTGTTATTCAAGCTTTTGGAAACCATCATCAGTGGCACCAGGACCTGCAGTTTGCTGGTAGAGACATCTGTTAAGGGTTAATGACTCCCTTTATACTTGGTAACATATAAAGAAAATAGTTAGTTTTTTTTGTTCAAATTATGTTCAAATTGAGTGCTTTAAACCATGGATGTAGTGTCAATTCATACTTCTCCTTTCCAGATATATTATTATGAAACATAACACACAACTTAAATCATAGTGTTCTCTGTCTTGTTGTTGTAGTTGTTGCCTTACCAGCTGCTAACTGGTTAATATTTCACCCTGCTGATCTCACTGCAAAGGGTCTCCTTTGCAACTTATCGGATATTAAGGATCTGCTGCTAAAGTCCTGGGGAGTCATCCTCCTTGGCAGGTCAGAACTGCTTCAGCAGCACAAGGAAGAGGTGCAGAAGACTCAGGAGCTAGTTTTAATGTTGCGACTGATTGATGTGTAATCAGTGTATACAAGGAATTTGAAACCATGATAGTAAAACGTTAAGAGCAACAACACCTACATAATGTAAATGAGGTCCACACAAGGCAATTCCTGTTATATTCTGTTAACTTAGCCTTTGTTTTTGTTTTTATTATAATTCCAACGATTGAAACTTGGTAACCTTAGCAGCCATTAATCCCTGCATTGGTTTTATATTGCCTCAGTGTGAGAAACTAGCTGCTTTCCACCACATCCCATATTTCAACTATCCTTTACCCACTGGCAGACTACAAACAATGACATTTCAGAGGGGGATGTGAGATAAGCTAAGTAGTGAGACTTGATGGAATTAATGTGTGTAACAATAGGGAGGCTAAGGGGTTAAAAAGACAAGCAAACACAAAAAAATGCCTACTGGAATAAGAGAGGAGCAGAAAGTATACAATCCTGTGTGGCACTGCCATGTCTGTCAATATAGCTTATGTCTATCTGTAATCTTTTAAGGACTGTAATTCACAGTGAGACACATCAAACGACTCTGGGAGGGTGTAGTGGCTCGCCTGCACCGTTGGCACTGTAGTTTGGGCAGTGGCGCACCACAAGATGTGTCTGACCTCTTACCCGCACACTGCTGTCTTCACCCCTTTTGATCCCTTCATCGTTTGATCAGTATTATTGCCTCAAAGCAATTAACTGAAAACTGTCTTCACTCTCTTCGTGTTTATGTTATTAAATACCAGTGTGTCGCTTTGAGCCTGCACAATTGACTCCTTTGTTTTGTTAACTGGTTTGATAACCTTGGTATTCATGTTGGGATAGGCGACTAGTAGTATCTCTGTGGAGCTCTGTCTCCATCCTAGTTCATCATCTCAGTGTATCATCACACAGTAGTAGTAGTGTCACAAAGGACATTTACAGATATCCTTTTTGTATGCAGTTTACTGTAACGGCAAATTCTAATTATGAGGTTTGAAAAGTTTTTTGTTTTTTTTTTCTTAGTGTGGTGGCACCACTGTAGAACATCTGTCACAATTTTGCATATAATGCGTCTTTCAGCCGTCATGTTTTAGAGGTATAATGCCAAATTACAGTGTTCTCCAATATCTCAGAAATGGCACCGGCTTACAGCAGGACAAAGGAAACCTTTTGTAAGTGTTCAGGGCTGCTAATCTTTCCCTTTGCCATCTGGTGTCTAGAGGACAAAGCCATCTCTGTCCTTAAAGAGCTTAATCTATCAGTCCTGTTTTTGCCATAGTGAGTTAGTTCTCATCCATTATAGGCCACACTGTGTGGACATCTACACTATCTAGCTGGATTTGGCAGCTTTTATCTTTCCTCAACCCTGCTGCAATGCCACAGCTCAACATGTGTCTGTGTTTGTATGTGTGTGTGCGTGGGAGTGTTTTTGTAGGTTGGGGGTTGAGGCTCTGTAGATCTGACTTGGTTTTGGTACTACAGATAAAAAGTTGGGAATGCGAGCAGGGCCATCGTCAGCATTTATATCTCTGCTTACTGAATGCTATCGTGCTATCTTTAAATTTTCACAAGAGTCATACACCCCTGTTAGCCCACTTCCTAGTTTTCCGTCCTTGTCCATGACCTGAAGGACCCTGCGGCTCAGCTGAAGTGACTAATGTAGAATAAGATTACATTAATCAGTGGGGAACGTGACCTTACAAGTGACAGATTAAGTGTCAGGAATAAAACTCTGTCTTGCAGCAAAGAAAGAGACAAACTGAGTGGCTGCCTAAGGAGATTACTGGCCCTGACCTTTATTTGAAGCTCTGTGGCTGGCTGTTCCCAGCACAGACAAGTTTTATAAGTTTGGCTCCCCTCGCTGTCCTTTCCACCCAGAAGCAAGTTTGAGTTTATCGAGCGGTGGCATACAAGGACAGGCATTGTTTGTGTTTATGTGAGTGTGTGAGAGTCTGAGAGAGAGTGTGTGTTTATGTGGTTATTTTTGTATTGAGAAAAGAAGTGCCGCACAGAAGCTCCTGAAATAATAGAAAATGTACCTGAGGATCTTGAGGGCATCATAGGCTTGGCTCCATTATGTGAGAGAAATATGATGAAAGCCAGAGCAGTGTCTGACAATGATTGGATCCCCCTCACATGTTCTCACCTTATTCTTTTATTCCCATCCTTCTGCCCTCTGTTTTCTCCTCTTAGAAACCAGGCGATGAGGAAGAAGCTCATCTTATACTTCAAAAGGAGAAATCATGCTCGTAAGCAGTGGGTAAGTATAGAACTTCACATTTTTGACTCTCTGCTGGCCTTAGCCCGTGACAGATGACTAGTATGAAAGTGGGCCAGCTGCTCCTTGAAGTGCGTGGCCATTTTAGGCATACAAAAAAAAAAGGTTGTGGGTATGATCTGCTGTTGGTACTTGCACTGTGCTCCTGGGAAACAATTGCTCTCAAAACCAACCAAAAAAATAACCCATGTTGTCATCTGAAAGTATAATTTTGAATTCACTGTACACTGTAATGAGCAGTGTACAGGGTTACCCAATGCTCCAGCCTGCCAGGGCCTGAGTAAGACTGAGCTAAAGAGCACGACTATAAATAAAGCTGAGATCAATGGGGTGAGTTCTGATGCTAGAGCCAGGCAGCCATTGTAAAATCAACTGACTTGACAGGAAATCATTATTTTTTACTGACATTTGCGTGTATCCAAAAGTAAAAAATATATGATGAGAAAGTAGCATCTAATCTCTCAGTTGGTGCCAGAGGAACTCTGTCACAGCATATTCTGTATTGTAAGTTGATGTAAGAAAGAAAAAAAAAATGGTTCAAATGCAGCACCTCATCAGTGTCACGGTGTCCACTCTTCTCAAAGTGAGGAGCTCCTTGTGGGCAAAGTGAAGGGGGACGTTACATTGTAATTTATGAGCCGGTCGAGGGTCGTGTCTCCACCAGGGTTAATGGCCTGCTTTACAGCCTGCCTGTGAGGATGCTGGGAAAACAGTTGGCTGCCGTCTGCCGGAGATTTGACTCGAGGCTAGACTCCTCGTAGAATACCAACACGTCACTTTGCCCCCTCTGAACACACAGGGGTGCATGGTAGGATACACCCAGGAGACGTAATATGAAAAATCATTTTGTTCTTTGAGGGTTGCCGTGTGTTTTAAGGTTTCCTGTCAAATCTTCAGGAAATGCATCTTCTCAAACGTAATACTCCTCCTAGTTCAAATCCAATATGGCGTAAGGATCATATTTAAATAGATCCACATTAGACTGAGCTCGTTTTGTTTCTGTGATCCTTCAGGAACAGAAGTTTTGCCAGCGCTATGACCAGCTAATGGAGGCTTGGGAGAAGAAGGTGGAGCGCATTGAAAACAACCCACGGCGCAGAGCCAAGGAAAGCAAGGTGCGGGAGTACTACGAGAAACAGTTCCCAGAGATCCGCAAGCAAAGAGAGCTGCAGGAGCGAATGCAGAGGTGGGATGATTTGTTTTCCCTACCGGCACAACAGACACTGTTAATGTAACAGACTCAATCAGTTTGATTTGTTGCCTTATTACTGCTGCTCTTGTAAAGCGTTAACGTGGATTTGTTTCATCATGTGATGTAGGTAGCTCACTGCCAGCAGTGTGTGGGTAGATTTGAATGAACGGGTCTTCTTTTTTTCTTTTTGTAGCCGTGTTGGGCAGCGAGGGGGTGGGCTGACCTCATCTGCAGCTCGCAGTGAACATGAAGTCTCTGAAATCATTGATGGAATATCAGAGCATGAGGTAAGCTCTACTCTTAAAGTGGCTTAGCCCCTAGACTTGGTCTTCATGTGCATCTTGTATTTGTAAGTTCTTCCCAGTCAAGTTGGGAGAAATGTGATTATGTAAATCTGTATATGTGAGCGTTCACCTATTTCGTATTAAATATGTGAAGTTTGTGAGCTTAAAAATTGTCTATATGTTAATTGCTGCTGGTTTAAAGGTGCAGCTCAGGCCAAATATTGATGTGTAGCATTTTAGCTTCACTGCACTTTGGATGTTTTTTTTATTGCTCTTTTTTTTTTTTTTTTTTTTGGTGACGCCTGCAGTTACTGGTGGCAGTATTGATACCAGTTTAATGCTGCACCTCACACAGTTATAGGTGTACAAAGAGAAAAAAGGACCAGAAAATCTGTCAGTAATTGGCCTTTCCCATCATCATGCTGAACAATCATCTTTTTTTTGGTTTTGTTTGTTTTTTGAAAGACACAACGTGAGTCTTTGAACAAAAACTTGCTGTAAAAGTGAAAGCTGGTTACCTTGCTAAGAAGTCAGAGGTGTGCTGTTGCCTGCAGCACTTCATCTGAACAGATCACTAGCAGTTCCTCCTTGTTTCCTTACTCTCTGTCATAATTCAAACCGATTCACTGACAGAGCAGTGCCAGAGCTGCTGACATAAACAATGCATTTGCTCTGACTTCAATATAAGTCAACTTGTGTTTTGTTAGGTGAATTTAAATGTGAAAATACTACAGTGGGAAATGTTTGGTTTGCTTCGGCTATGATAGTCTTGTCATCAGCTTTCCAGTGACTGGAGGGTTGCATGTCTAATTGACTGACAATAAATAATCGCAACATTGTCAGGAATAAATACATCTTTAGAGTCCTGACTTCGGTTCAGGAGATGAAGCTTGTAGTGAGGAAGAGGATGACGCTTTATCCAGATGCCAGGCGCGCTGTCTTTCTTTGTATTTTCACTTTTTTGGCAGGCATGAATAAAAATTTGCCTTCATGGCACTTTTCTCCTCTACCTTTGGTGTACTTTGTATGTGACCAGTCTCTAGCCACATGGATAAATGCAGTTAAGCAGAATGACAATGTAGATTTAATCCTCGCCTATTTTTTTTAAATTTTTTTTATTTTTTTACATTTCTTAGCATATAACCCTTTCAAAAATATGCCTCAGTTCACATTTCATTCCAGTAATTCAGTAACCAACATTTAAACATCCTCTGTGCAAAAATTTATGTTTCTAAAGTGAAACAGTGGAAAAATTACAGCACTGTCAATACATGAATATCCAGACGCTGTACAAAAATGTCCACTTTCGGCACACAATTGGACACCATACCATTGGAATTTTTTTTTTATGTATTAAAGAGCAGAAATTAATTAATTTTATTAACAGGCCTAAAAATGCTTTTTTTAAAAATATTTTTGAAGAATTAACCACACATTTACATGGTAATGGCCCTTTTCTGCAGTGCGCATAGAGCGTTTGATTGGCCTCTGGGGCTGTAACTTTGGTTTCCTTTGGTCAATTTGCATGATTGGCCCCTCTTTTTAACCGTTTGAGCCAACAGGATCACAGTAACAATGTCACGTTGACATCACTTCAACCAATCTAGAAGATAACCAGCCTTTCTTTAGCCTGATACATGAAGTCTGAAGAAATTCTTGTTTGGTTTTGTTTGTTTAGCAGACTTCTGCGCATTTACGTAACTGCTCGTTTAATCATGGCTTGTTTTCGGTGTGTTTGGCGGTTATAGAAATGGTTTATATGACATTTTTGCTGAGTTTCAGAGCTTTCTGTGGATACCACACATGTCTGGACTTACATTTCTCACCTTTGTTATAACCAATTAAATGTGATCTCCTCCTTTTTGCCCCAGCACCGGGGGCGTGGGGCTTAAGTGGTTAAAAAAATGACCAACTATACTTTTGAGGCCACCACAACCCAGAAGCTAGCACAGCTGCTTTCAGCTGGAATGCTCTCAAAGGCTTTAGGAGTTTCTGGCAGTTTCTACTGGCTCTCTCACTGGTAGTCTTACCTCCTTTCTCTTTGCTTTATGTGCTGTGTAATCTGTACAGTTGACCCATAGCCTTAGCTTCAGTAATCATAGTTCTTGCCCGTTACACTCTGTGTAATTGTTCTGCGATGAATCTAAACCTTCAGGCAGAGAATGGGGAACTTTAGCATGGACTTCAAAATCACAGCTAAGTAACTGCCTGGAGATTTACAGGTTTTGGGAAGAGTTTTAGTATTAAAAATATTTTGACATTCAAGTGTTGTGGGGCATTTAAAGTACAATAGCTAATAATTACTCCAGTTGAAATGAAATTCAGTTCTCAAAGTGTGTTTTCAAATTGAAAATATAGTCACTGAAAATATCACAGACCAGTCACATGCAAAGTACACCAAAGGTAGAGGAGAAAAGTGCCAAGAATGCAAATTTTAATTAATGTCTGCACCTTCAGACTCACGATATGAAGGATCACACCTATGTTTTATCATCTGAGACAGGGTCCCCCTCACCAAAGAAGTGAAAACACAAAGGAAAGACACAACGTGACTGGCATATAGATAAAACGTCATCCTCCTCCTCATCACAAGCTTCATCTACTAAACTGAAGTCTGGACTCTAACACACAAAAATATGCACAAAAGCTCGTACTTATTCCTGACAGTGTCATGATTACTTATTGTCAGTCGATTAGACTGCAAACCTTCAGTCTTTGGAAAGCTGACAACAAGACAGTGCTTTTCATTTACAAACCAGTCCTGAGGTTTTGGTTCTTTGTTACGTTGCAAATAATTGAGTGATGGGAAATAAGTCTGTGAAGGAGAGCTGCTATTAGACCTAGCATAACAGAGCCTGTTGAGTCACCAAATCACACTGAAATTCTGTGCTTGTTTTCCAAATGCTTCAAACATCATGTGCTACCACACAACTTTTTAAGAGAGTGCATGTCTGTATTAGCACTAGGCTGTATGTCTCTCTGGAGATCAGCCCCCTCACTCCAGGATGTTGATTTCTCTGTCTTGTGTGGGTTTGTGGCACGCGTGGACACTAGAACACAGAGAAGCAAATGCGACAGCTGGCAGTCATCCCTCCTATGCTGTTTGACGCTGAGCAGCAACGCATCAAATTCATCAACATGAATGGGTTGATGGGTGATCCCATGAAGGTGTACAAGGACCGGCAGGTTATGAATATGTGGAGCGATCAAGAGAAGGACACGTTCAGAGAGAAGTAAGCTCCTTTCCTTTGATAATAACACTGCTAGAAACAGAAGCTGTTGGACACCCACAGCACAGCATATGACCAGACTGTTGGTTTTCCTTCATCTTTACAGGTTTATTCTGTTTTCAGATGCTGTATTAACTTTCAGTTCAGCTCTTACGTTCATAAAATTTCCTGAGATTTGCTTTTTATATAACATGGCGAACTGCGTCTTTTACTCCCTGTGAAACATGTGTGACTGAGAAAGGGTCAGGGAGTTGTTAGTAAGGAAGTGACTCTTCCTCTTTCGTGAGAATTGAGAAGAGGCGGTTCAGGCAGCCAAATCAAACCCGTGCTGTAAAATCGTCAACTTTAAAGTTTGGCCCCACATAAACTTCAGCTTCTTCTTCTAACAATTCTGATCTAAAAGAAATACTAAGTAACCGGTTTTATTTATTTATTGAAATATTTATTTATGTAATAGATTTTAGATTTAAAGCAGGGTTTTTGTTTTTCTCCTTTTTTCTGTTCTTTTTGTTTTATTTTTTTTAGGTAAGCTGAGTCATAAATTCTCATTTTCTTTCTGTGTGATTGCTGATGTCATCCCACCCCCAGGCACTCTCTTCGTGGTATTTTGTGACTTTCCAGAAATTACCATTATTTTGGATTCATTCTGTTGCCTTTGTTGTGCTTCCACAGGTTCATCCAGCACCCCAAAAACTTCAGTCTGATTGCGTCTTTTCTAGAGAGAAAGGTATACTTTTTTTCTCCCTCTTCACTCCTTTGTTTTTGTGTCATTCCCTTTTTTCAAGGCATAAGAAATGACATTTGTTTCATGTTTCAGACGGTGGCAGAGTGTGTGCTCTTTTACTACCTGACCAAAAAGAATGAGAACTACAAGAACATTGTGCGAAGGAACTACCGACGCAGAGGAAGAAGCCAGGTATTTTCATCTTTGAGGCTTACACTTCTGATAGATTCTCTGCATTGTGATTGAGTTGAGATAAGATTGTTTTTGTGTAGAGCACATGGGGTACTTTATGTGTAAATATGGCACACTGAAAGACTTAAGTCCCTTTAAAATCAACTCAGAATGAGGCTGATAATGTCTGTTGTAAACACAATCATCATCTCACCATGTTAAACCATTTTTCTGTAGTAGGGTGACGTTATTCCTGCTCCAAATAAACTCTGTTATAATGTATCTAACCGCAGGTGCTAACTTCATGGTGGCACTAATGAAATGGCACATGTAGGGCGACCTTTTCGTATGTTTATGAGCAAACTATGTCATCTTTCCTGAAGAAACTGCTCATTACCAGGCACTTTGCGACCATATCTCTTGATTAGCAGCTAGCATTTACAGCTCACTGTCACAGAGGGAGGTATCTGCAGAGGAGGAACAGAAAGTGCATTGCTATACGTCAGGATTGCTCCAAATGGTAACAGATTATTTTTGGGGAGAGGAGAAAATATAATAGGAAATGACTTAATATAAATGTTAATGTCTTTCCAGCTTCACAGAGTCCAATCTTTTTCTAAGTATTGTAGTGTTGTGTTGAGATCATTATTAATTTCACAGAGCGGGAGAGGACATTAGGGATGCTGTGCAAATGGAGAAAAAAGAATTAGCTTCTCTGTGTGAAAGGTGCATTTTTAAATTTACTCTTCTCCCTCCCTAACAACAAATGCTAAGTAAGATTTTGCCAATTGTTGTTTGGTTGTCAGGAGCTACTGAAAATATGTCTATTACAGAGATACACATTGTTTACATGGTTTGGGTGAGCATTTGCTCAGAATGATACTGCAAATACCTCAAAAAGAGAATATGAGATCTTAATTCTTGATGAAGAGCCGACTGATCATTGTTAAGCAGTATTTATGGTTTTAGGTCGAGCTGCGTGTCAGTGCTGTGAACTCTAACCATAAAAGCCCAGACAGGCAGGAAACTGCTGAGGAAGTGGTTCTGGGTGCTTCAGGAGCAAGAAATGTGCTACTGTAATTTCGGAACTTTCGCATCCTCTTTGGTTTTGCCTATGCTAAAATTGAAGCTGCGTAAATCTTCATTTAGGTAAAGTGAGATGCATTTAAAAAACAATAAAAGAAAGCAAGGTTTTAGAAATGAGGAAGAGTGGAATTTCTTTTTTTTTTTTTTTTGGTTTCATATTCTGTTTAAAAAAACAAGAAAAAAACACCACCACAAAGGCCAGCCTGACACCGTCGGCTAGGAAGTCTCAGACTTGGGTTCTGCCACCAAAATTGCTAAGTCATTCGCTGTTTGGAAGCAAGCAGAACATGCATGAAATCGGAGAAGATAAATTGTGGTTAGTAATGCTAGAAAGATACTGGAGTAACCTACTCAAGTAAAGCTGTTAACCACCGACTGCTTCTTTTTATATTAATCTGATGGGCAGGATGCACAGGATTTTGACAAAATCTGAATGCCTCTGCGTTTGCACACTGAAGCGTGTTGTCAAAGATGTGCAAATTGCAGGAGATTTTTGGGTTGTTTGTTTTTGCCAAACTACTTGGGATTATCTTTGTAATACGGCACCTCATTGTTGTGTTTTTTCCTCACAGCACGGTCAGCAGCAGCAGCAGCAGCAGCAACAACAAGTGAACCGGAACAGCCAGGAAGACAAGGAGAAGGAGGAGAAAGAGAAGGAGGCAGAGCGGGATGAAGAGAAAAATGACACTGAAGACAAGGAAGATGGAATGAAGTGAGTTGCCATTAATTTAAAAAAAAAAAGAAAAGAAGTCAAAACTATCCAAGCAAGCTTTTAGCACTGGGAGCTTTAAATTTGAGAGCACACTGACAGCTCAAAGAAAAGATGGAGTTGAGTGGGTGAACCCATACAGCTGGAGTAATTTTTCTTACTTGATCTTTTTCTCCAAGTCGCAATTTTTCGAATTGTTCCATGTCAGGATGCAGGAAATGGAGTTGGGGTAATTTTTGGCTATTGGGAGTTGATCTGGAAATGCAATCATTCTGTAACCCTTGAGCTCTTTCTCCCTCACCTCCAGCCAGACTTTCCACCTACAACAATTTTGAGCTTCCATTTGCTCTCCCTAGTAGAGCAGCTGTTTTCCTGTTTACGTTCATCCCTTTGCAAATAGCACAAAGTCTCATTTTTAAAACTCTGTGCTTATTTTGTTAGTCTGAGTTGTTTTTGGTGAGGAAAATAAGCCGTGTAATTAACCTAGCTGGGTGCAGTGTTGAAGGAGGGGGTGTTTTTAGGCACGGTGCCACTGAATGAGGCAGAAACGGTAGGAATTTCATTGCATTCTGTTGCCTGAAAATTATTAGATAAATCCATCCCTCTGCGTGTGTATTTAGGCACTATATTATGTTGTCAGCTGAGAGTGTACACTCTAGCAGTTTCAAGCAATGGTAGGTCATATTTGCAGATGTGTCAGACTGCAGGAGGATGATGATGATGAAGCGTTGCCGGGTGCCCGCCTGCTCTGAGGCGAGGCCAGGGGACTCCGTGACTCCCAGCACACCCCGCTGCCTGCCTGTCACCCCTGGCACAGCTGGCTTGCCTATATTTAGTGTGCCACCAGCTCCCCTCAGCAAGATTAATGGAGCTGGGGGAAGATGAATGGAGGAGCAGAAGGTTCAAATTCAGTGGCTGTCTCCTGGCATGCCATTGTGCAGACACTCAATAAATTATCCTGGAAATAAAAAGAATGGAAAAAGCAGCGTCTGCATACACGTTCAAATTTTTGATTTGAAGTTTGTTTCATTCTGAGGTATTTTTGCCCATCCTAGGGCTGTGTGATATGACCAAAATCTCATATCCCGATATAAGACATCTATCGTCCGATAACGACATAAATCACAAAAATGTAATATTTTCTGTAAATTCTGTGAATCTCGGGCAGCTCGACTTGCGGGAAGTGTTTCCAGCTGCGCGTCATGTAACTGTAGTCAAGTGTTCTAACAGATGCGTGAAACTATACATTTTTAGACATAAGTTGTAATGGCCGCCATTTTCTTTGTTATTTACTTTGAGTATTTATTACACAGCGTGGTGCGGGGCAAAGCCTGTTCTAACGTTTGAGTCTAAGGTTTATTTTTTTAGCACCTGGCGACTCTTTTTTTTTATTTCTCATCCGGAAATAATCTGCTCTTTCACGTGATTCTCAACAGGATCTTTGGCTTTATTGTGAAAGGTTTATGTGGAACATAAACAAGCGGACACGCGATGGTGTTACCGTCGTTGTTGCTAACGACAACGCATAAAAACAGGCGCTTGTCCGTCCGTAGTGTGGTTATATAAAATATAAGAGAAAGAGAGAACTTTAAGAAATGAATATAGCCACTGCAGTGACCATCAAAACGATGAAAAAATATTGTTGTAAACAGTTTATTTTGCGACCCACGAAACAAACGATAGCGTAAAATGAAACGATAGACGTTTTTATATCGTCATCCGATATGTATCGTTATATCGAACAGCCCTAGCCCATCCTCATTTGGACAAACATGTCCGTGTCCAGGATTGGGACAGTATACCCACGCAAGTAATTGCATCAGGCATATAAGGTCATTATTTTTGCATATCAGAAAACAGTCCATTAGTTTCATTTACCTGCTTCTCTGTCCACATATTGAATAATGTACCACAATTTCCCAGTGTTACTTCAGTGAGATGCTTTTTCTTGGTCCTGCTGTTTTTTAGCGTTGTAGTATTGAAATGTATTTGTTCAATATTTGCATCCTATCATTTGCATTTTTTTTTTTCAGAAATTATTATAGTCCCAATAAATATCAAATAAAATTTATATCCCTGATGAATATTTGGAACCATTTTTTTTTAAATCTTGAGTCATCATTTTGTGATGAACTTTGCCTGCACAAAACTCACCACAGATCATGCTTGTAGTCTGTTCTTCTGCAATAAAACACTTGATTTCAGTTTCAGACTGAAGCCATTATGCTGTTGAATCATACCCCCCACCCTACCTTTGTTTTGTTTTGTTTTTTTTTCTTTAAAAGACTATTATCAGTGCCTCACAGTGCTGCCCAGAAATTAATGTCCCGTTTAATAGACCCGACCATTCAGCAACCCGGTGCATTCTCTTGCTGACTCTGTTGACATTTTCCAAATACAGGGACGACACCTCTGGAGAAGATGCAGAGGACAAAGAGCCTCCCGTGGCTATCAAGGGTCGACGAACAGCCAATAGCCAGGGACGCCGCAAGGGCCGTATAACCCGCTCTATGACCAGCGAAGCAGAGGAGACCTCAGCACCGCCACTCAACAATGAGCTCGGTCAGTATCTCTTGCATTGCAGCAAATTGGTGCAGATTTCTCCTCTCTCTTCTTTCAGTGTTAAAAAAAAAACAAATTATCATATGACTTAAGCCACGCTGAACTCTGTAGCCTTAGAAAACAATGTAGGTAAACAGCATGATAAAATTGCTATTGGACTTATATACAGATGTAAAGACATACTTTATTACAAAATCATTCTAAATTAACCCTATAATTTTTAACTGGATGTAAAAGATTAAGATGGCATGCAGGAATAAATTGTGTGCATTTGTTAACAGCAATTGAACAAGAGAGAATCTTTACAGATAAATATTTGCCATCATCACTCAGCACTGAGTTTGGTCACCTTTGATCTAGTTGTGGTCTTTGGTCCCGTACCACAAGAGTGCACTGTTGATCCTTTGTCTGTTATTCGTGTTGTCTTATTCAGTCTTAAACTCATTACTTTTGCCTGACTGTCACTCAAACACCATAAAAAAAAGAAATCGTAATGGGTGTAAAATGTGGCAGCATTAGGTACGCACACAAAATCCTATTGGCAAAAGATGAACTATTAATAAAGGACTGTGTGTCAGCACTGTCCCCCTGCTTAGCTCTGTTTCATGTTCTAACAGATGGTGTGTAAGCTGTGCACACACAGACAAACTAGCTTCAGGCTAGGATGGCATTTTTGATGTTTCAGCATTTGTGCATACATGCTGCAGGTGTAGTCACAAAGAATCCCCTGGTGACTCGGGCTGTAGGGGCTCTCAGTCAGCGGCCACACCCCTGCCACTGTTTGCTCCCTTGCTAGCAGAAGTGCTAGCTGGCGCAATGTGCCCTTCACAGGTCCATATAGAGGACACGTGAGCACAGACTACTGCTGCGCTGTCCTGTCATGGAAGGCCAGGGACAGCCTGGCTTATGGCCTGTGCAGCGAAAGAAGCCAGTTGTTATGTCTATAATCATTAACTGACTTCTCTCCTTGGATTTCCTGCTTCCACCATCTAAAACAAACAGTCCCTAGCGACCCATGCTGCAGTGCTTCACTAGCAAGCAACTCAAGCCTCCCTCCCCCTCTTATTCTTTTTTTCTTCTTTAATTTCTCTCTGTCTTTCTTCTCGTCAGTCACTCCCTAACAGACATAGTGACAACTCCCCACTCCCCCCTCCACCTCCTCCCGCCTTCTCTAACTTGGTGGTTCTCCTTTTTTGTCTTTTTTTTTTTTTTTTGTCTTTTTAAAAAAAAATTTTTAACAGCCAATCTTGAAATGAATGAGAGCTCTCGCTGGACTGAAGAAGAGATGGAAACTGCCAAAAAAGGTAAGACACCTTTCTTTTCTCATGTGAAGTAGCTTTATTGCATGTTTTATGTATTATAATAAACTCGTCAACGCAAAGAATACTTATCAGCTTCAAGCACTGTTCGAAAGCATAGACAAGTGATGTGGCTGTGACTTCCTGTTGGTGTGGTAGCAACCACCACGTGCTGCTAGGTTATGTCTATGCATGTGTATGTCAGTCTGCCTGAACGGAGTCTGCTGCTTTTTGGAGCCGTTTCCCTGTGTCTCTGGGTCAAGGCAAGCCTGTATTTTATCAAGGAGGCTGTAAAGTCTACCCCTTATCAACCAACCCCTGCGAATACGGCAGTCATTAACGAATGCGGCTGTTTATTGTCTCTCACTGAAGATTACTGGCTGATTCATAAAGGTCACTGACATTCTGTCAGTTTTCCTTGCACCTGCACTCTCTGAGTATGCTTTTAAAGTTGTTTTTTTTTTTTTTTTTTGGTTTCGTTTTTTTAATATGCAGTACATTACCCTCATTTGCTGATTCAATGAGCCCTTTACCTGCAGTAATGTTTATTATGCTTTAAACACACGTTTACATATTGCAAGAAAAGGTGAGTGTGTGTGTGTGTGTGTTGGCAGTGACATTGCATATAAAGATCTTTCTTTACTCTTCACAATAAATGTATCCTTTTTCGATAACTTCTAAAATAGTGGGCAAAGTTGATCAACTACCTCTTTGTAGTGCTAGGTCTTCTGCACATGATTCACTGGGTTTCACAAGGCGGCTGCTTTGTGGTAATTTATAGGTGATGTGTCATTGTGCTTTGTGCGACTGGCAGGCCTGTTTTTGAATGTTTTGAACAGCAGATGAGGTGCCTTGCAAACAACTATCAGAAGCTCCAGTGTGATATTAAAATCCCATTTAGTCTGCACCTGCTTTGTGCTTTGTGTCCCGTCTCCTGCAAATTGCTACTTGGGTGTTTGTGCAGGTTTGTGTGTTAAGAGGTTATTTTGTGATAACTGGCACTAGCCTGGCTCGAACACGGTCCTGTGTAGTAATCCTGGTTAATGTCTTCAGTTCCATTCTCCTGCTGTAGGATTAGTGGGGCACTCCATCCAAGAGGATTAGCCTGGCAGCTCTGTGGGAGCGGTGCTTCTGTGAAGGGCTTATGTAACCACAGAACCCCAGCTACAGTACCAAGGGCTGAGGAGGAGGAGGTCGTTTTATCATCAGTTCTAGCAACAACCCCCACACCTGTCAAAAGGGATTCCCTTTCCAAGAATTCAGACATTCCAAGATCACAACCTCCGTCCTCCCATTTCCTCAGTTGCGCTTTAGTTTTGAATAAGCTTGTCAAGGTGCTTTTCCGCAGCAGGTGCTTGACATGTATATGTTTTAAAGAGGTTTAGGTGTCCCGATGCTAATGTGTTTATCCCTTTGAGCTAACCAGATCTGAATAATGGCATTTATAGTGTCTGGCTGGGCCTCACCATTCCTGCGTGGCAGTGCCAGCCAGCAGTGCCTTCGAGGATGGCATGGCCACACTTGGAGATGGATCGCCCTTGTCTTCCCCAGTCAAAGATTGGCACCTCAAACAAGAGATGAGCAGGCTTTGTAACTCTGTCTTAAACCCACCACCCTACGCCTACGTGAATGTGGGCACATGCAAGTAATGTGTAGCAAAGGCTATGCCTGTGTGTGCTGGAGTGCGTACCAGTCTTGGCCAGCATTTATGTAAGTGTGCTAATCTGCCAGGCTTCGCTTGGGTGCGGGCAGCCAGGCAGCTGGATAATAGGCCCAGCTCTGCATGCTGGAAGAACCCATTTAAAGGAGCAGCAGGTAGAGAATGCCATATTATCTTTTCTCCCTTTCTCCTCCGCCGTTGCTCCAACTCTCTCTCGTTCTGTCTCTCGGTTGGGAAGATGGCAACAGCCCAGATTGGCAAGAGCTGTGGAAGATTTGGCAAGCGCCTCTTTCCCCCACTCACTTTCTCTCTCCTCTCACTGTGTGTTGTTATAAACTAGAGAGGTCACATTCAAGATGAAAAGCAGGTCAGTCAGGAAAAATGTGAAAGCCTTTATGCTTTCTCATGGTATCAACATCAACTCCCTCTCTCACCCCTGCTGCCCCCACTCTTCTCTCTGTGCTTACTCTCCACTTCTATATCCTTTCCCTTTCTCCATTGTCTCTCTGGCTCAGTGGCTCTGCTTTCTCTGTGTTTCCTCGCTTTCACCAGGCTTCTCTCTCTCTCTCTCTCTCTCTCTCTCTCTCTCTCTCTCTCTCCCCCCCCCCCCCCCCCCCCTCTCTGTTTACTCTTGGACTGCCCGAGTGTATGTTTGTGTCTGTGTGCTAGAGTATTAACGAGAGAGAGAGAGAGTTTGTACTCACTCATGCGGTTGTGTGTGCATGTGTGTGTATGTGCATGCCGCGGTGCCTGCTGGCAGAGTGAGGTAGGGGGAGGGACAGACCGACGGAAAGAGGGAGGGAGGGAAAAAAAGAGAGATAGAGGAGAGATCAGATGAGGAGAGAGAGGCTGAGCACATAGAACCGCCCCACAGTCCCACTTTCCTGTGGAAGTCTTCCCAGACGACCGCCATTGGGGAGAGGAGCGACTGAGAAGAACAGAGCAGCACTCACCGAAGCACAGGGAGGACAGAGGGAGAGGGAAAAGGAGGGGAGAGGCCAGGAGCATGTGCTGGTTTAGAGTATGTCAACCTGACACCGGCTCATGTATCGAGCCAGCTGGCAAGAAGAACACTGAGACTGAGCTGTTTTCATCTCCTCTGCTCTGGATCCGGAAGGCCCAGCCCTGAACAGCTTCCCTGCTGGCCCTCGAGAGATCAGACCGTCTGATAGCGTTATCCAGAGCAGGGGCACGAGACGACGACCAGAGCGACAGGCATGTGACAGACAGGAATAACCACTTTCTGGCCGCACCAGGTGTTGATTGGACTTTATCTGGGAGGAGCTAAAGAAAATACGATGTCCTGATTGGGTGTGAGGCTACCACCTGTTTCAGTATTCTTACAGCTGATTGGATGTATGCTACATGTGTGTTGCTCTGAGCAACTGAGGCCCTGAGCCAACTATAACTTATTGGGATTGTGCTTTGTGTGGTTTGTGTGCTTGCGTGTGGCGGATCAAACTGGATATAGCTAGAGGTCATCACAAAGTGACCTTTGACCTTCAGTAAATAAATTGAACTCTTTAGCACTTCAGCTTCACTGCATGCTGCGAAGAGTTAATCTAACTTCTATAAATGTGCTTATTCTTATGCCACCGTTGTTTCATGGTTGGTGTGAAGGCATATATTTTTGTGTGTACTCTTATCAGTTTCGAGGGTGTATGACTTGTAGGGCAGTCCACCCCCTCCCACCCACCGACTTTAAAAGGTTATTAGGTATCAGCAGTCACGTGTCTCAGTCCTCATGGAGCGAGTCAGGCCAACCAGTCTTTTCTTCCTGGGAGAAGCTTTTCTAGCAATACCTTTGGTGGCAGCAATGAATATTTCAGCTGAAAAACCTCTTCCACTTTAACAGTTTCAAGGTGCGCTGCCACTTTTAGACTCCAGAAGCTCAGACATGAAGATCACCCAAGCTTGTTATGGCAGCTCTTTTTATAATAGTATTAATAAATTCTCAGCCGAACAGTGAATATTATAGGTCTTTCCACTTTTTCTGCATGATTCATAGCTTTGCTAGCCCTTTTAGCTAGAGATTTTTTTTTAAAAATTACATTTACACACTGTATGTGTGACACAGCACTTATGTAGGTGCTAATGTTAATACAATTGCAACTATTGTGCGAGTGAAACACGACTGTGCAGTTTTAAAAAAAACTTTTTCATATTTAGGTGGCATTTTATGTGTCGTAATATCAGTGTTATAAGTATCTCTGTACACAAAGTCTTATGAAACATTTCCAGGAAATGAGACTTGTAAACAACTAATAGATCAGTTTTTATTGCAGATATTACTTAGTAATAGTCTTATCACTAACTACTCAATCCAGTGTTGGTATCAGATTCAGGCTTTCAGATTATTATGAGAGCTGAACTGATGGGGCTGTAAACAGCTGTCCTTTCCTCTCCTTTGGCTCGCAGCTCTGCGTGTCGTCCTACTACCTCCATTAAGCGATGAGATGCAGAGACCTCTGAACCCATGGCCAAGGTTATCCCAAGACGTGTTGGCTCTGTGCCTGTTAATAACACCCCTCCCACCCACCAGCCCCCAGCAACCTTTTGAGAGCTGTCCTGTTGCCAGGACCTGTCAGGCTGGCACAGGAAACAAGTGGGTGGTGTAAGCTAAGCCTCTTACAACACACTGTTAATGAGCTGCCTTTTAGCTAACAGCAGACTCTGGGAGGGGGGCGCTGGAGCAGATTCTATGCTATCTGTATTTCTCATTTACTTGTCTTTATGCACTGAATGCTCTCTGCATATCTTACTATAGCACATATACACACTTTATGTGTGCGTCCCTACATTCTTGTGTGTTTCATGACAGGTTGATCTATCACAGCCCTGGCCCAGCGGGTGCCTGTAGACTCTTGTGTAAGGCCCAATCATGTGCTTGACTGAGTAAAGGACTTGGGTTTCTTGGAAGTGGGTCACATCAAAGTCAGTTAGAATATGACACACAGTGACCCCAGTGGAGTGAGTTAGTGATGTCATTGGTTTGACTGGCGGTTTACCTACCACTAGCACGTCCCTCTCCTTTTTGCTTTATCAGTCTCTCTCTTTCTTTCACTCTCTGTCTGTACTTTGGAAATCTATGTTAATAAGCCATGGTGCTCCTGGCAGAGTGGAACAGTGTCTATGTTACACTGTGGGTAAAACTCCCAGGCTGTGCCGCAGTTTAGACAGCTGTATAGAGACGGATGTTCCTGGCTATTGATTTACAATGGCAACGCTGTACACTTGAAGAGATTAGAGATGGCGTTGATAGTATATAAGCCAAAATAACCATTAAATTTACAATCGTCACAAGCAGTGCACTTTGCACAGCTTACATCTTTTACAGCTGCAGAGAGAATAGCAGATCATCAAGGGCCACATCCACACGTCTGTCTCTGTATGTCTATCCTAATCCCTCTGCCTGTCCATCTGTTAATTCTAGGCCTTCTCCAGTATGGTAGGAATTGGTCCGCCATCGCCAAGATGGTGGGATCAAAGACCGTGTCACAGTGCAAGAACTTCTACTTCAACTACAAGAAGAGGCAGAAACTGGATGAAATTCTGCAGCAGCATAAAATGAAATCGGTAATCAAAATGACATCCGCAAGCCTTTAAAAAAAATAAAATGAATTTTATACTTTGTGTAATGTTATACTGTAAGATTGCTTCTGTTGAGTTTTTTTTTTTTTTTTTTTGGGCTTATTTTCACCCAGGAGAAGGAACGAAAGGCCCGTCGTAGAGGCAAAGCCTCACAGAATGAGGAAACTAATGCCCCATATCCAGCAGAGGAGGAGGAGATGGAGGGTTCAGGAGCCAGCTGCAATGAAGAAGAAGCCCCCGAGGATGGAGAAGGTATATCAATCCTTATGCCTTGATTTTAAGCCTTCTATTTTGTCTACAAAGTTGTTTGTATTGCATTGAATGTTCAGGACAACTACAGCCGAACTACAAACTAGATTGCATACATAGACTTAATAACTCTCTTACAGTTTAGTTATTAATGGTTGTAAATGTAGAATTTATGCCAGAGTTGTTTTTTTTAAATTGCATTTTATTCTACACAAACTTTATAAAGTGGCATCGTTTCATATGACAGAAAAAAGTGTTTGAGCAGCTCACGTTGGCTTAAAGAATCATGGTTTACAAATGGGAAAATGATCATGAAACGTTGCTGTAGTTTGTTGACAGAAGTGTACTGCGTAGACTGTACTTCCTCAATAGAGCACTGAAGTCCTGGGGGCTTTCATCCATCATTCCAATTGGTTTTGTTTTCCCCTTATTGTACAGTGAAACCTGATTAGGCAGAAGACTGGCACTGCGAAAAATCTTCTTTAGCAGAAAGAGATAAGAGGAAAAATGGAAGAAAAAAGGTGAAGGAGATAAAACATTTGTAGTACAAACCTCTAATTTGTTTCCTTTCGAACCCTGTGTCCCTGCCAGGTGGAGCCAATAACAGCTCTGACACGGAGAGCCTGCCCTCGCCGCACTCGTCTGAGGACAGCAAGGCTAAGGAGGAAGCCTCAAGTAAGGCAAAGGGCAGCTCAAACACTGGCGACAAGAAGGAGGACCTCGCAGACACAAGTCAGGCAGGGGATGAGAAACCTCCAGTCAAGGAAGATGCAGATTCCATTAAACAGGAGATTAAGACTGAAACAGGGGAGCCCAACAGAGACCAGCTGCAGCCAACACCGCCCAGTGATGCCACAGATACAAAACCTCCCACTGCAGGCACGGAGGAAGTCAAGAGCTCCAACAAGAACTCCAAGAAGGACCATGCGGCCAAAACTTGCTCCCATGGAGACAGTGACTCTAGTGCCACTTGCAGTGCTGATGAGGTGGAGGAGACGGACAACACAGATAAGAACAGGTGAGGGTTCGTAGCAATGGATATAGTGGATAATGGTAAATGGTAATTTCCCATTTGTTTAAATTAAAGCAACAATTTTATACAGGCACAACATTAAAACTGTGACCCGTGAAGTGAATATGATGGATGCTCTCTCTACAATGCAGTATTCTCTTTCATCGCATTTGTTTCATGACTATGGGGTAATGCTTCCTCCCTGACCTCATCAGAAGCTGAAATACTATTACGCCACCTGCTATAGGCTTTCTCAGTGACACCCACATAATGGGGTGTGACATAGCGTGAGATGTCATTCAAAAACCTCTTCTCTCTTCTCACGGAAGCCTGTTGGCAGCTGTTCTTTGGGTACTAAGCTAACGGCTCTAGCCGTACCCTATTAGGTAGCAATACTGTATAAAATAAGTAGCACTACTTTTTAGTCTGCGCTACCCAAAGAACAGCAGTATTCTTCCCTGCACATTAGTTTGCCGATTGTCAGGCCCACCAGCATGTCTATGGCTAACAACCTGAGTGAAGTTGGAAATCTGTCTCTCTGCAGCAACAAGAGATACACACCCAGTTTGTGTGGCATGTGTAGACTGCTGAGGCTGCCTTGACCTCCCCCCAAATCTGTATCCATTGTATTCCTTTATGACACAAATTGTGCCACTGCAGGCTCGCTCACCAGGCTAACCTGCAGGGCAGTGTCCCTTTGGTGTGTGAGGCAGCTTTGCCACAGGGAAAAGTGCTAATACCTAAGGACTTTTATGCAGAAGCACACTCTGAGCCAGTAGCTAATTCTTTCCCATCGCTGGTGGCAGACTGACGATGTGAGGGCTTTTCTCTATTAGAGCTATCCTGGGAAGCGACGCTAACAATGATGGAGATGAGTCAGCTGATTCAGAACTCCTGTCTTCTAACTATAATTTCCAACTCCCTCACTACCAACTAAACCTCCATCGCTGTCTACCTTATAGCGCAACATACAGGACATGTGCAAGCACACAGCTGCTAAGATCAACATCCCTTCAGAAGAGGGTAAGATAGCTAAACCAGATACCACTATGTGGGAAGAAATATTTGTTACATCCGACAATGTCCTCCAGTTCCAGAAAGTGGGAATATAGGCTACTGGGAAAGCCATGGGGCTAATGGTTCTTGTGGGGCGGGCATGCTGGCTTGGGCTCCCCACCCTAATGACAAAGGAAAAAGGATTTCCTTGACACCTCTGTCATCTGCCAAGGCCTCTTGGTTGCAGCACAGGCAGCGTCTCCCCGAGCATTGCATTTTCAGGATTCCCAAAGTACCAGCCCCTCAGGCTGCAGCTGTTCTCAAGAATAGGGACATTTGAGGTTCTGATGAGGTCATGCAGGAGGCCCATAGTGAGAACCATCAGCACTAATCAGAGGACCAGGCTTATAGCCATAACCCTGAATTTTACAGGGACATCTTTTCCCTGGTATTTATGTGGTTATTACTTTTACTGCTATTTACCACCCACCTAACACTGTTGCAGATCAACAAAAATGGCTGTACCTTAATGTCCTCCAACAGAAAGCAAAAAACATATCAGAAAACCATCTCGAGAATATAAGAAATACCTCTGGACAGTGAGCCTGTTTCCAAACTCTACAGACAATGATGCTATCAAACATCTGTTGCATATAAAAGTATGAGGCACAGTGGCCTAATACCACAGCAGCACCCAAACACTCCAATATCACCAATGCCATGCAGTCATAAGATACAATGATGCCATGTTCAAGCTCCAAAGGCCTCAGAGCTGTTCTGGCATAATAGGGACCTACACAGTATTAGGCAGATTGAGTGCTGATCAGTGTATCCCTTCCCTGCTTTATTTCCCCTGTTTACATCGTTATACCAGTTTGAGAGCTTTGTTGTAAAAAATCTTCTGGTTTTTGAGTTTTCTTGGGTATCTTACATCTCTGTTCTGACACAGCAGACATAAGAACACAAAGCAGTGAGGGCTTTGAAGTGGTAGTAGTTGCCTAGCTACACTGTACAGCATTGAAGCCATATTTGGCAAGCTGTGTTTGTGTGTTCATGTACCACAGGTTGCACTTTTCTATTAGCCAAGGATTTTATTTGCACATCAGTATGAAAATGTGTGTGTATGTGTGTATGTATGTATATGTGTATATGTGTATGTATATATATATATATATATATGTATGTATGTATGTGTGTGTGTGTGTGTGTATATATATATATATATTTATATTTATTTATTTATTTTTTAAATAATAATATGAATAAAACATGTCGTATGTGTCTGTGAATGAGGCCGCTAGAAATTGGTGTCAGAGTGCGTAGGAGAACTGATTAGTCGTGTTTGCACGGTACTTGTTCAGTTTTTTCCATGACAGCAGACTGCATGTACTGGCAGAGCTCAGGGAAATGCTGCCCTCTGCCAAGGCAAACAAAAGGGGGAGGGTTGGGGGGGGGGGGGGCGTGCATGCGTGGTTCTGTGCATCGATTTGTGTGTTTAACTGTAATTCAGAGTCTGTTGTGTTTTTTGACAGATGTGTAATACATCAATATGAATCTTTACTTTTTTCCCATGGTCTCAGGCTATGTCAGCACACATCCTACTACATTAGTGGGTGGAAAAACTAAACAAGTGATTTTGTATGCTCTTCTTTTCAACCTCTTCTTTACTCCCACTAACTTATTTCTGTCCGTCTGTGTAGAATGATGTCTCCACGGCCAAGCCTACTGAACTACACTCATGATGGGGTCATATCATCCCCACTACAGAAGCCCATGGATCTGAAACAGCTGAAACAGAGAGCAGCTGCTATACCACCTATTGTGAGTTGCTAATTTTAAAGTTGCTAGCTTTAGTTCTTGTTTCAAACAGTTACAGATCTTTTTTATGTATTTATTTATTTTTTATTTAATATGACTCATGCAGAACTACTTTGCTAGAATCCAAGAATACACATATGGACTTGATAATGAGCATTGTTATTGTGTCCCTATAAACCTTTATGTCCCTTTTTAAGTGAAGAGCATCGTGGCTTTCCCAGCCTTTGAAAGTGTCTTCGCCACATAAAACTGATGAACTCACGCACTCACAATCTTTCATTGCAGTTGTGAATCCTATCAAAGTCTCTCTGCTTACAAGGCTAACACCATAGTAGGTGAAATTGTTAAGTCATAACTGTATAAGATAAGCCAACCAGATGGAGGATAACGAGAAATGAGATAATGACCATTAGGGAAACTTTAGCTTGTCAAGAAATAAGAGATGCGTCTTAGCTGACATGCTTATCAGATATTTTATGTGGCTAACCATATGTCAGCTCCTGGATAGGAGTGGGCTTGTGTTATATGTGTGGCACATATGTAACTCTGTTATTTTCTTGTCGCCCTGTGTGCAGATGCAAGAAGCCTCGGTGCACGGGGGTCAGCAGAGTGGGAAGGCATTACTGCCTCCCCACGCTTTGGCACTGTACCAGCAACAGATCACCATGGCTCATGGGGAGTCCTCCCAGGAGGTCAAGCTGCAACAGCAGCAGCAGTTTCCAGGCCAGCCAGGCAAACAGCAGCCTTATACCCCACAGGCAGACAGAGACAGGGAGGCTCTGCACAGCAACAGCCCACGTGTTCGCCCGCGCAGCCCCTCTGCCGGCGAAAAGGATGGTATGCACACCTCCATCACAACAGAAACTTCTCTTATTGCCTAGAAACTATATTTACCTGCTGAAGTTGCAAACACAAGTTCTTCACAGTTTTAGGTTTTCAGCTTGGATCCTTTTTATCACTGTTCTGTATGACCTTAGTGTCACTCCACTGCAGGGTGTACAGCTTGGTGTTTTATGAAAACAAGATTAGAGGATTAATGAAATTATTTTTTTAAAATGAGGTTAATGAAAATGCAGTACAACATGCTGTTCTAGTTGCATTTGATCTAGTTTTACTTTGTTGGTCCTTGCTACATCCTGTAACCTTGAGTCTGTGTACTCTAGTGTTTAGGGCATTGAAGTGTTTCTGGGACACTCAGGGAGAGGGAACTGATAAATGATCTGGTATTGCTATTGACCCAAAAGGGAATACAGTCTGGTTCAGTGCAGTTACTGTAAGCTTGTTGAATGGACTTTTAAAGGTCCACACAAAGAGAGGTCTTTTATAACCAGCATGTGCACGGCAGCTGTGAACTCCAAAGTCCTCTTTCATTCATTTATGCTAACATAAGGACAGATATAAACATGTATTCCAGCTGATATCTATTGATATTTTTCAGCATTTAATCACCGTGTGGGGGAAGTAATAGTTACAAGTAAGCGCTTGTGGGGATTTAAAAAATTGAGGATTTGATGATTGTAAAAATGCTGTGAGGATTTAATGATCTGTGGTGTGCTTATGTCCATTCAGAGCAATGAGAAGCAGTTGCTGCTCCTCCTGCAGGGATTAAGTAGGTTCATCCATTGCCTTTTAACTTCTCCTCAGCTGGATTTCACTTTAAATATTAGCACTGGGATGGTGTGATTGTATTAAGTAAGGGTACTAATTCAGTGGCGTGTCACTCTGTCTGGGAGGTAGCATGAGATATTCTTTGTAATTCTTATGATGACATTGATGAAGGTGTGGACAGTAGTGTGTTGGTAATGGCCAAAGGACAACTTCTTGGATTAGTGGATAACCATTTGTGTGTTGTTACCTGGTCCTGACTCTCCTTGTGTGTCACTGTTGCAGAAAAGCCCCCAGCATTCTCTCCACACAGTGAAGCTAAGAAGCAGGCGCTCGGCCCTGATGACCCGAGGACCTCTAACTTGGGGCGCTCAGTTCTATCCCCTTACCCTGTGTCCCCACGAGACATGTCCAAGAGCACTCATGACCAGCACCTGATCCACTTCAACTGTGAGCATTCTCTTTACATCAGTGGTCGCCAATCCCCGGGCCTCGGACCGGGACCGGTACCGGTACCGGTCCGTGAATCGTTTGGTACCGGGCCGCGAGAGTTGAGGCTCAGGTCTGAAATGTATGGTTTTCAGGGTTTTTATCGGTTTTCAGCATTATTTTGTTATTGTTTTTATCGTTAACTCAGTTTTCCTGGGTCTTTTCACGTGTGTTATGAATAAATCTTCTTTTTTTCGGTACTGGTACTAAGTTTTTTTTGTTGTATTTATCCGCGACACCTTAAAGGCCGGTCCGTGAAAATATTGTCGGGCATAAACCGGTCCGTGGCGCAAAAAAGGTTGGGGACCGCTGCTTTACATAATCTTTTATCTGTACTGTGAGAACATTTAGCAAATCCATGTCTACTTAACTTGCTTTTTTAAGCCTTTGTCTAAAGATCACTTGCTCAAATCTCATTCTCACAATCTCATCCATCTGCCAGCGTTCCAGCCATCAGGCCACCCCTCACTGCCGCAGGACAGCGGAAGGCTAGCAGCAGTGAGACCGCTCACAATGCCAGAGCCTCCACCTCTCATTTCCTCCTCCAAGCCAGGAGGCTCTATCACACAGGTACAGCACCACACCAATAACATTAAGTAGACATAGTTTGAGAGTAGAAATCATGTAATTGTTTTGATCAGTGATCCTACATATTGTTCTTATGACCATGTACATTTTTTTTTAATTAAATAAACAGGGCACACCAGTACAGCTGCACAGCCCAGCTCATGGGTTGGACCATGGGAAGATGCCCTCCGCACCGATGGGGGTGCCTTGGATGGATCAGAGGAAAGGGGGTGAGTAAATCTGGCTGAGGGGATTGATACTCTCTCATTATTGTGCCCTGCCCCTCTCAGCAAGGTCTGTCTTCAAAATGAGATTTTACTTTCAATGAGACTTTTACCTGGATAAATAAAGGATAATAAAATTGTCCCTATTCATTTTGTTCTCTTTTCTCTCTGTAATCTAATATATAGCAGGTGGTTTTCCAATAGTAAAGCAGGAACAGCTGTCCCCTCACAGCTCGTCCTCCCAAGCTGATAACCTGTCAGCCCAAGGGCCATCTCATGATAGTGCTGCTGGACGTGGTGGGTGCTCTGTCTTTTCCCACTGTTTTACTGCCATACTGATTACAAGCAATAAGCCACAGATTCTGAACAAAGTCAAATCATGACTTGCTTTTTATTCCAACACACCAAATTGGAGTGACTTTTCTAAATGTACTGAATGTAACCTAGGCTAGACTTTCAATCTCTCTCTGTCTGGTCATTCATCTATCTGTTTATTATAAAGTCGGTGGGTAGTTGAGTTCACTGATGTTGGGAAAATGTGAAGATTGAGAGAAACTGCCCAAATCTGTATGTGCAGAAGTGATTGTACTCGGTGATGCTTCAACTTTTTCTTTTCGGGTGGTCTTGCAAAACAGTTTCAAATATTTATTTCCAGTTAAATGCATTCCTCTTTTTTACTCTTAATGTGACTTTACATGTTGGATTATAGTGACAGCTGTCTCTCTCTTACTGTCCTTAAAGCGTCTATTTCAGCTGTTCAGGGGGGTAGTATCACTAAAGGCATCCCAGGGACCAGACTGCATCCTGATTCCCCAATTCCCTATCGAGGCGGCTCCATTACTCAGGTGAGTGCTGACCGCTGAAGTAGTCCTTGTAATATAGCTGCTATACTGGAGTTAAAAATGCTCCAGTATAAAGTTCAAAATTGGTACAAAAGTGGAGAGACAAACTCTATTCAGAAAATAACAACAGGCTTATTTGTATTTTCCAAAGAATTTTACTCATGTAAAGGTTCTTGTTGTTTCCACTGAAAATACTCATAGGCTGTTGGTTTGATGATGTAACCTACAGATAATCCCTGACCACTGTTACAACTCTCGTTGCAACAGTCTCCCATATGTACAGTTTGTTGGGTGGGGCAATCCTCGTGTTTGTTAATAATATTCTGCTGACTCTGTTCTAGTTTGAGTTGTGCATTACAACACAACTGGAAAACTGTTCTCTTCCCCTTTTCGAGGAACCTCCGAGCAACCTTTCAAATTCACTGAACACGCTTATAAATAATTCCCCAGTATGCAGGTTTAGAAGTGACCTGCTTTTGTTTGACATCATAACTAGCACGTACGGCTAGGATCTAAATCAAATCAGTTTCTTAAGTCAAGCTTAAAAGTTCATTTTTGTTCCTAGGTGAAGATATAAGGAGAGTGCTTTTCAAGCGGCGCTACTCCTGTGCAGTCCTCCAAAATCTCAATTGCACATTGCTCGACATAGATGACACTGTGCATTGGTTGAATGCCGATTTGTTAATAAACAGGCTGGGAAAGGGAAAGGAGTGACAGCAGAGATCTCGAGAAAATCAAAGATAGGGGGAAAAAAATACAACATGAAAAGCAAAGACGGCTTCTGCAGGAGTCTTTGTATGTTAAAACTTTGCTCTTCCTTCTGACTGATGGGCCAACAACAGCCCACGGTCTTGTTATGTCACACATTTTTGACACTGCCTCCACCTAGCAAGGTGCATGCTGGCTCCAACTCAATTCCAACCACATGATTGATGTCATTGACCCTTTCGTGTTATATCTCAAAACATGAATTGGCTTTTATTGACTTTAACCTCCTAGGATCTGGTGTCCACATATGTGGCCATCACATTTTGGGTTATTTAGACCAAAATACTGAATTTTGCTCTACAAGGGCCTGATTATCCACTTATGAGGACATTATACTGCTACTGTTCTATCAAGATTTTAAACGAATATTCTTAAAAACAAAAATAAGGCAAAAAAAAAAAAATCTGGTAATTCTTTGTTTTTACATTCATCGGGCTCCAATATGTCCAAATATCAATGAAAAATTAAAAAAGCATGTAGTGGAAGAGTTTGGGTCTTAGGAGGTTAATATTGACCATGTCTCATATTTCTGTAGGGGAGAATTTTTTTGCAATAATTATCTTTATTGTTTTATTGCCCAGCCCTAGCTCACCATTTCCCCTTGTAATACTGAACTGAAACTAACACTGTTAAATTAAGTCAAGGTTCATAGTGACAGCAGCATGTACAGCTCATACACTGACGGGCCACGCATTGTTAGCAGTACTTCATTGGTTCATTTTGATGCCATCACTGGTTTCTGCTCATAACGTTGAAGGCTTTATCTCTTTATACCTGCCACAGTCAATTTTAGCAGCCTTCATGCGTCTGAGCTTTGTCCTTTTGATGGAAACGAGAGCAGCAGAGCTGGTTAGAGGTCATAAGGCTGGTGGATTTCCGTGGTGCTGTGACATAACTGCAGCTCTGGGTGGCCCCGTCACCTTAGCAACAGGTACACAATGTACCGCATCTGTTCCCTCTTTACTTTATCTATTTACTCTAGGCGCGGGCAAAACCAGTCATTGATATGCCCACTGTAATATCATATCCAGCTGCCATACTGGCTTCTATCTGCTGTTGTGGATTAGTAAAAGGAGAGATGGCTGAAAGTGTAACATCTCCATTGTTAGAGGGATACCTTTTTAGTGTGCAGGCTACTGTTCAGTGCACGAATCCATATAGCATTGATGCCTCTTCTTAAAGGGTAGGTGCGGGTAACTTAAGTCAGCGCCATCTGATCCTATAATAAGAAACCATGCTAGTCTGGCCTCGTCCTTCCTCAGTGTCTTCTTGGAAAAGCTGCAAGCAACACAGTAACAATGTTCCCTAAGCTACTACTTTTCATGTCCACTTTAGTGACGTGACTCAAGTTGTGTGAGTGGGTTCACTTGATGATTCCTCTGAAATGTTTAACCTCAAGCTGTACTTATTTTTAACTTAGTGTTTTCCTTCTTTGACATAGTTGAGTCTGATTAGACTCAAGAACAGTCAGCTTAAATTTCCATAGATGTTTGTTCACTTGTTTTTCTTGTTGTTTTTAATTAGTGGAGTAATTGTAAATAACAGTTTAACACTCGTGATATAAAGTTTGTCATTTCCGTAACATTTTTTGTTATGACGTTGGCACTGTTTAGTTTTACCGAAATGAGGATTGTTAACCAAGTCTGCTTGTAGTCAAGGTTGTCTGCTGTCAGGCTTCACTGTCATTTGTATATCAAAATCCTAATCAGACTTCTTTTTTTTTTTGATTCTCTGTTACAACACACTGATGGTACAAAGTACAGGTCTCATTTCTTCTTTTTGTTTTCCACAGGGGACGCCGGCTGATTCGCTTTATAAGGGAACCATAGCGCGACTAATGACTGAGGACAGTGCCAGCCGAGTTGAGAGGGAGCGCGATGAGGCCCTGTCTAAAGGACATGTGCTCTATGAGGGCATTAGTGGGCACATTCTTACATATGATCGTAAGTAGCACTTGGCCGTATTGTCCTACTTTTTGCTGTGTTGCTTTTAGTTAATCTTAGAAATAATATTGATTCAAATTGCACATACCTTAAGAAATACTGTCAGTATATTTACTGAGATCTTTGTCATTTATAGGCTCAGCATCCCAGACTCCTAAAGATGAGGGCCGAGGTGGAGGGCAGTCTGGGGAAATCCTGGGCCTCAAGCGTCCTTATGATGTAATGGAAGGAGGCATCTCGAGGGGACTGCCTATGAGGGAATCGTTGTCTGCTGCCAACTGTGAAGGTAACAGATGACATATAGAGGTTTGACTTTGATTGTTTATGAAATAACTCACCATAGTCTTACACCTTACCATTCCCTCCTTGGTCCCTCCACCTCAGGACTGATTGGACGAGCCATGCCTCATGATAGTGACAGTCCCCACCATGCCTCTTACAAGGACTCTCATCACATCCGTGGTTCCATCTCACAAGGTAGCAAGCGGTTTACTTCCAACGAGATTTTATTTTGAATTCTCATTTCATCCTGGTGAAGTACTTAAAAAATGTCCTCAAGCAGAACATACATTAAAGGAGAATGTTAATGTAGCCTGTGTTTTTGGCGACCCCAGAAAAGACTGATGCTGCTTTACCAGTCACCATTGGTTTTGTGATGGTGCATGGTTAAAGGCGTAACAGGTTATTGATTGATGTAGTCCGTGTTCTCATTTCATCTGACTCCACTCCCAGAGCTCCCTCCAGTGAACTGAAAGCCACATTTTTCTGTTGTTTCTTCCTTTACAAAGAAATGGATAGTGCTAGCTGACCTGAAGTTATTTGCCTAAAGAGCAGCAAATTAAGCAGATCTCGAACCCCAGATTATTCAGCTAAGCTTATAAAACCTTTGTGTCTGTCGCTCATGTTTC
Organism: Astatotilapia calliptera; assembly: GCF_964374335.1. Lineage (NCBI taxonomy): Eukaryota > Metazoa > Chordata > Actinopteri > Cichliformes > Cichlidae > Astatotilapia > Astatotilapia calliptera. Next base: position 12,623,842 of record NC_137433.1, on the reverse strand, counting down.
TTTATCCTTTGGCTCACGTATGGCTAAATTATGAAAAGAAATGAGAACACTAGGCTTCCTGCTCTTGTTTGAAGATCAATAATAGTCATATATTAAAATTTCAGGTATACCTCGTCATCTAGATCAGGATACCTACATGAGGAGGGAACCTAAACAGATGAAAAGAGAGAGCCCCCCACCTCGTGGGCCTGGCTCTTTGTCTGATTCTATGAAAGGCCGAGAGACCATAGTGAAGGAGGCTGGGCGCTCTATCCACCTCATTCCCAGGGAAGAGCTCCGACAGCCTGGAAAGGAGGGCATCATTGTACAGGTACACACTAAAGATAATGCTAATGACACGTGTAGAGACAATCAAACACTTCATGCTTGCTAACTGAGTTAATTCCCATTGTGGTCTCTGAAGGGATCGTCCATGAAGCAGGAGGTGGCTAGTTCAGGGAAACGTCATGATGTCCGCTCCATCATGGGCAGTCCCTACCACGGTACACAGTCACACCTGGAGATGCGTACTGAGAGAAGCCGATATGAAGACGCACCTAAAGGGCGCCCCAGTGCAGTGGTCAGTACAGCTAGTCCCATATCGCGCTCTTCTCCACTGACGCTGGGGTCAGAGCAGGGTGGCAAAGCCCATCACAGCCCAGTGGGCTACGATGATAAAGGAGCCTTAAGGACACCTTACCCTGGATCCTCACATCGTAGCTCCCCACTGTCCAGGGAGGCAGGTCAAAGGCAGCATGAGGGTAAGTATATCACATGCTAAAATGATTGAGAGTTTGTAATTTAAACGAAAAAAGAATCAAGAAGTATATGAAAATGCATAAATCGTGTATATGTGTGACAGGCATGTAAAAGAGTTGTTCTGTACTAAAAATTATTCTGTTTCCTATTAATTTTTTTTGTTTTTTATTTCCCCCACCAGTTTCCAGTAAGAATCTGACTCAGGAGCGTAAAGCCACACCAACCCCCAGAGAGATGACTACCACCAAATCACCACTTTCCACTCTTCCAGATCAGCAGACCCTGTTTCCGAGTCTGGGACATGAAATGTACCGTCACATTTCCTTAGCTTTTGATCCTGCTGCAATGGGTCGTAGTATCCCAATCGACTCAGGTACTGTGTCCATTATAGTGTGTACATGTTGCCCCCATCCTCATTAGAGAACAGTTTAATCATCTGCAAGGCATTTGTGTGATAATGTGATGAGAGTTTTACTCCAAGTTGAGTGACTTCCTGATAGATCATCTTCTTGTTTATACACAGCAGCATACTACTTGCATAGGCCCCTTGCTTCCGGCGCTCCATACTCTCCCCACTACCCCTACATCATCCGTGGCTTTCCTGACACCGCCGCCCTGGAGAACCGGCAGACGCTGCTCAACGACTATATCACTTCTCAGCAGATGCATCAGTGGCCCGCAGCTGCTGCCATGGCTGCACAGCGCTCATCTGACATCATGAGGGGCATTCCATCACGTGACCAGGCTGTCCCCCTGCCCTACCCTCCTCGGGGTAAGGGCAGTCACTAACTGAAAGTGCAGTCAAGTGTGCTGCACCTGCACTACGAATACAAATAGGAGTATGAAACAACAGCAGGGTGGTTGTTATTAATAGAAGCACCTGCAAGCCAAAATTTAATGTTAGTGCTGTTCATGCTCGGAGTTATTTAAATCAATTTGGTGGACAGTTTATTTATAGTCAGCTGATGTACAGTAATAAAGCAGCATTTGATTTTGTCATCACACTCTGTGGGAGAGTCTTATTGTCCTTTATTATGGCATTTTCCACGATTTTCCTACAAAAACAAATAAATATAATAGAAAAAAACTGAACTGCATTAGTGGTTGCTGAAAATTTGTCATGTAGGATGATTGAGGGAGCTGCCAGTCAGACTATTTTCCAATATAACGCATTGAAGGAACACATCTTGACTCATTTATTACTTTGTCTTAGAACACTAGAGCAGAATCTATTAAGGGTTTATGTTTTAGTAATTTGCTTCTGCTTTCCCATTTATCTGTCAGAAATATAGAATTTCACATAGTCAGTCCATCATTTCAGATTTAATAAATATAAATATCACATTCCCTCATAAAACATTTGCATGACTGTTGACAGCCTCTCATTATTTTTATGCCCTGTAATCAGCTGACCCTTCTCTGTCCTCTAGGGATCATCGATCTTTCTCAGGTATCACACATACTGGTCCCTCCCTCTCCAGGGACAGTGGATCGCATCCCTTACATCCCTGGGACGAGCACCGGCTTCCCTGGCAGACCTTACACCACCTCTCCCATCTCACCCGGTACAGTTAATTTCACTCAAGCAGACTCGCACAATAAATATGTTGCACTCTTTTTATTTCTAAAGTTCTCTTTCTCTCCCTTTTTTTGCATGTGCAGTTGGCTCCTCACACATGAGCAAAATGCAAGGCACGGCCTCATCTTTAGAGCGTGAAAGAGACCGTGAACGTGACAGGGAGCGGGAGCGTGAAAGTGAGAGGGAGCGGGAACGGGAAAAGGAGAGGGAGCGCGAACGGGACCGTCAGAGAGATCGGGAAAAGGAAAGGGAGCGCGAGAGGGACCGCGAAAGGCAAAGGGACCGGGAGAGAGAGAGGGATCGAGAGCGTGAGAGAGACAAGGGCGGCTCTATTGGAAATGTGGAGCATGCCCCCATCTGGCGACCAGGTGTGGAGAATATGGTGTTCTTCATTTTTATTTAAGTTACGAATCTAGTTTGGAATTTGCAAAGTTATACGAGTCTGTTTCTGCTACTTAGGTACAGAGCACAGCTTGTCAAGCAGCAGCAGCAGCGTAAGACCTGCGTCCCAGCCGCACAGCCACCAGCACTCCCCAGTGTCGCCTCGTACCCAGGAAAACGTCCAGCAGAGGCCAAGTGTCCTGCACACTGGGGGGAAAAGTCTTTCTGTCAACGAACACTCCGGCTCATCTGTGTTACGGTAAACTGAACTTTAACACAGAAAATTTGAATAAACAGATAAAAAGTTGTACGCGCTTTTTGTTTGTTTGTTTGTTTGTTTGTTTTTATAAATACAATTCGCTTTTTTTAAATGTGTTTGCTTTGTTAGGTCCATGCCCTCAGGGTCATCCCACTACCAAGCTTACCCTAGCCATCTCCAAAGGACAGGTGTGCTTTCTGAGGCCTACCCAACTGCCATGGATTTAAATGCACCCAAAGAGCAGAGTCGCGATGCAGGCAAAAACAGGGGAGGTCTACCCAAACATTTTCAGGACCAGCATGGCCCATCCAGTAAATCTGACCCCAAGCTGTCCAGCCCCAGCCCAGGTGGACTATACCCCGGGTCTTATACCTCTGCTTCAGGCCGTCCCCAGCACCTACTGCCTCTGCAGTCAGACAACCCTCCTGGCCGTGGAGAAAGCGGTACACCTAGTAGGGAAAAGACTCAAAACAAACAGATGTCCATTCAGGAACAAGAGCTCCGATCACTCGGTAAGACCACCATGACTGCGGCCAACTTCATAAACGCAATTATTATGCGTCAAATTTCTTGTGAAACGGGGATGCCAGAGATGGGCTCGCTTGTTGCCAGCAGCGCCACTAATGGTAAGACGCTCTGGATCCCAGGGGTCCCCCCTCATCACCCAGACCCACTCCCCCGTCAGTGTGTGGCCTATTGCACGCTGTGGTGGTTGGCATTATCAGATCAGCAGAATTCATTTACATTTTTGTTTCAATGCTGTAGTTTTTTTTTTTTTTGCCTTTTTTCCCAGTTTCTCCCTTTTATAGACTTAAAGTCCACCAAGGGTGCCCTCTGGAAAGCCTTACTTCTAGCTTTCCCAAATTGGACAATACTTGATTAGATTAAATTTTTAAAAGAATTTGGCGAGCTTGAATGAGTTTTGATAGTGTTTTTGTGAAAACTTGATTTTTCCAAGAAGATCCTAGGTGTCCTTTAAGGTAGCTAAAGCTGGTGGGACATTTAGGTTGAGCATCCTTTGCTGCTTATGTTCATTTTATTTCCTAAGAGGATGTGACTTGAATTTAACATGTGGCACCCTCCTCCCTGTCATTCGGCTGCTTACATTAAGAAAATATTTCACCACAGACAGTTAGATCATCAGAGTAGTATTTTTATACCCTCTGTTCAGTAAGACTGCTGTAATTCAAACATATGTAACTCAGATGAAAAAGAACATTGAAATAGAAAATTGGTCTGATAGTTTCATTAAACAGGAAAAGCATTACCATCCACCAAACTCACTCCCTGGGGTCCCAGAGTGCACCAGTGTTGCAGAGAAGGCAGGTGGGAAGGGGAAGTAACACAGCAAAGACTGGAGACACTTTCAGCGAATCAGGGGGAGGGGGTACTACAGCTTCTGGCCTTCCAAATCTGTGCATGTTCCTGTTTTACTGCTCACTGTAATCTATGCTGATTTATTTAGGTTTTCTTTTTTTTGGATGTTGCGAGCTAATGTACTCGAGAAGCATGCTTGTCAAAGCTGATGAGATGGTTGAGCTAGATGACAACACCAGGATGATGTTGTTCACAAAACAGTAGATGGATCCACAGAGAGAAATACAGGTGCTTATAAAGCTGCTGCTGAAATGAACCCAGTCTCTCATGTGTTTTCTAGCTAACAACAAAAGGCAGAGCTTGCTGTCCCCACAGGATCACTCATTCCCTCTCTGGGATTCACAGAGTCAATCCTGGTCCCCTCTTTCAACTTACATCATCCTCTGAAATGAATAATGTAGTGTAAGAGTTGTGTAAGAAAAACACGTAGCGAGATATGACACACAAAGGACACAAAGTCTTGAAATCCATGTGCTGTAGTGCTCTCGAGAGCTTACAGGGAGAATGTTTTAGACCCTCGACTGAATGGAGTTTCTGGAGTTAGGTTTTGTACTCTAGTATGATAGTAATAGCCTATTTCTATTCATAACATGCAGTACACACTTTTTAAGTCCCTCAAGTGATATAAAGGAGGATGTAAAAGTGTCTTTTTGAACTTCTTCATTTCAGTTACTGATGCAAAACCTGTCAATTTTAGCACCATTTCTGGTCAAAGATGAGTTTGCCAAGGCTGTATGCAAAGTGTGCACTGAAAATATCTTGAGACCTCTTCACACTTACTCATATTTAGATATATTTTCTTTTTCTTCTTCTTCTTTTATTTTTTCCAAAGCTTGCACCTTGAGCCTACAAAAGTCTGGATGAGTGTAGAGACATCTCAGGAAAAAAAATGCTTGTTTTCTTTAGGACATTCCAAAGGTTTGGAATTATGTCACCTTAACCTGAAAATCCAAACTAATTTTTAAAGTGTGTGTGTGTTTTCTGGATTCGACTCTTAGCTATGACACACGGTCTTTACCGTTCTCCATCTGAAGAGAGACTGTCTCCAGGCCAGCAGCCCCAGTCCCCTTGTGTCAAAGGCAGCCAAAGGGTGGTCACTCTGGCACAGCACATCAGCGTAAGCCCTCTCAACTACTGCATAAAATAATCTAATAATTAGAAGTGCTTTATAAAAGAAGTTGGCGTTTGTATTAAAGCAAATGCATGCATGTCGAATGTGTTTAGTTTTCTTTAGAGTAAAATAAAATCCTTACACACGGGTCTCCTGATAGAGTTTATCTCAGACAGTGTTGTGTAATGTCTGATGTTGATAATCTTCACCCAAACAGGAGGTGATAACTAAAGACTACAGGCAGAGCCAGCAGCAAAGCTACCACGGTTCTCCTGTCCTGGACTTGACCCGTCCACCCAGTGCCTCCCAGCCCCCTCCCACTTCACAGGAGTCTGCTCAGGGGACCCGCTATGCCGAGGGACCTGGTGGAGAACGCAACAGAGACCGGTAGGAATCTCTGTTGGGTGCAATTAGTGCATCTAACCTTTTGTCTTATCTTAAATAAGTGATAAAAAGATTTTTATGTCATAGAATATATGTAATGGATAATCAAAGTTATGATATTCATGCTGTTTTCCAGATCTCCACCTCAGCCTAAAACATCACCTGTCAGTGTTTCTATTGACGGCATCGAACCGGTGTCTCCTGCTGGAGCCAACTCTGAACCTGAAGTCCAGAGAGGAGCCTCCTACCCCAGCGAGCAGGGAGAGCAAGGGTAAGTTTGGATTTGGGTTGGAGCAGCAGCATGAAAATCAAGAGTCCGCTCCAAAAAGTCCATTATGAGCACAGTTTATTTACATTTAGCACCACTAATTAGATTATTTCACTGAGCAAATTCTGTAACACAATGTCAAAATTTAGGTCCTGGTCATGAAATAGTAACCCACTGTTTTGTGCTTGCATATATACTGTACCTGTCACATGTGTATGTGTAGTTTAGTCATGTTTAAAGGACAGTGACAGACTCTGACATTGGATTGTGGTTTCCGGAGTTTCTGCTCCAGATAACAGAGTTGCTTCTGGGTTAATAAACCTACTTTTTATTTTCTTCAGTCAGAGAAATAGGAAACTTTAATGATTGCGTATCTGTTTGGCAGCCTTGTTGCACTGAAAAAGTTTTTACAACCGAAGTGGGTGGCATGATTGTCACGTAATCCTCTGGGCCATAAATTGTGATTGCCAGGTTTCAGCATTTATTAACAACTGATTGTGCTGTGTTTCATCTCTGAGGTAGGAGAAAGGAGGAGCTTTAACGTCAATAAAGAGCATCTGCTCCTTGATAAGGTGGCATGACCTGATGCCTTGAATGTAGCACTTTAACTGTTTAGGAAATTCTCAGTATAGAAGGCAGGTACCACAGCTGAGTACAAAAAATGTGGGCTTGTCGTCACAGCAGTGCACACCAGTAGATGGTTGGATAAATGAGTGTTTTTTTTGTTGTTGTTGTTGTTGTTGTGGAAGTTTTTTGCAATTTTAAAATGATGAAGCCCTTATATTTACATGTGTGCTTATTAAATTGTCTTGTCACAGGAGTCGGGTTAGTTTGTGTCTGTGTGCATGTTGACATCATAGTACTTTCTCTTCTACAGGATGGGTTCCCACTCTCCTCCAAATGCCTCCCAGCCTCCTGCCTTCTTCAGCAAACTGACTGAGAGCAACTCGGCTATTGTGAAATCAAAAAAACAGGAAATCATCAAGAAGATGATTTCAGTAGTGGGAAGTGAAACTGATTTCAGTAAGTCTGACATCAGGACTGGTCTTACCGAGTGCTCAGTAGTAAACAATGTTATTCTAATTTAAACGGAGCGTAAATAAGAAACCCTGTTTACACTTTCAGATGCTGGTCAGCCTGGAACAGAAATCTTCAATATGCCAGCATCTACAACTGCAGGTAATCATTTAAGCCACATTGCTATTAATAAACAGCAGAACAATGAGCGAACGTTTAGGCCGAGATACCCGTGCCTTCTTGATAATAATGGATCGGCAGCTTTACCTAAGAATTGCATAACTGGCATCATCAACAAACAAAAATAACTTTGCATTTTCATAAAGTCAAACATTCAAAATGCAACTTGCGCTTGATCTTCCTTTGTGTGGTTAATACAGGGTCTGCAAGAGGCAGATGCTACATGAGTGTGAAGTAAAATAAATGTAGAAAGAAATCAGTCATGTTGATATTGTTGACCAAGTGCAGAAATTTCATTTTAGCTCTGTTTTGTTTGAAAAACCGGTCTTTGTACTTACACAACTACACCACATTTGATTTAGGTTTAAGAAGATTGATGTCCACCACCTTGGCAGACTTTAATCTGTCATGGATCACAGCTATCAGCTGCTCACTGGGGAACAGTGCTAGCTGCATGTTTTCAAGTTCTGCTCAAGTGTGCTGCAGGTGCAGTGTAGGCTTGACTTGGTCTCCTACTTGTTAGATATGAGAAAATGTATGAGAGCATCTATACATGTTACCTTTACAGTTTAAATTCCTCCTACAGTCTCACCATCGGTGAGGAAGCGTTAGCTAACAATCCATTTCTGTGTGCAGACACAAAGCTCTGATTTGAATGCTAGCTTTGGCTAATTACCAACCACAGTACTTAAGACTGTATCAGCAAACTGTGCTCTTGGAGACTTGTACTGTTACGCAAAGTCAGTTTTGTGTACTTTGGCACATCACAACCGTGCAAGAGGCAGCCACGAAAGTTTGAAGACGTGCAGTTTAATGCACCGCTAGAATCAGTCAAAGATGGGTGTGGTTGGAATGGGCACATGTCTGAGAGCATTGTGGGTGGTGGTGGGCTCCATATCTCTGTGAGACGATCATCTTCTGCAGTTTTATGCTAGCCTGTGAATTCCTCTGTTGCTTAACTTGAATTTAAACACATAGTTTTCATATAACTGGGCTGACAATTATGACTCTGTTTACTGTTTCTGAAAGTGTTTAACAAAACAAACAAAAAAAATCCTGAGGGTTTTTTTTGTTTGCTTGTTTTTGCCATAGCTGCAGTTTGCAACTGAAACAGTAGTGGACTGAATGAATATGTATTTGCCGTAGTTTCCCTTTCAGAGCACAATATTTAGGAAGGAGATGATTTAAACTAACCACAGAAAACACTTTACTGCATCAATCTTTAATGCCAGGGGAGGAAAGCATGTCTTAGTTTGTGCCTGACATAGCTGTGATATATGACACTAGGAGTGCTAATTTATTTGGAATGCAAGTGGGAGATGTTGGCAGTATTGTAGGCACAGCTGGATTGTTCAAGAGTGTGTTGCCTTTGCTTTGGCTCGGTCCTGCAGAACGTTTAGACCTGATCCTCACACATTTCTGCTGTGTAAAAAGGCTGGTATCTTAATGTAACTGAGCCAAGCTTGAAGTGAGCTGTTAGGAGGAAAACATTACCTGATACAAGAAGTATACATGACAGAGATGTATTACAGGCAGCAAAGGTACTTTTAGCAGTAACAGAGTTCAGGTTTTGTCATATTTCTACAGAATTCAGTGCATAAAGAAAACCTTTAGTCAGCACACCTTCATGTATATATATACTCCTCTCTAGTAATCAGTCATAGGATATTCAGATTTTGCTGAACTCCAAACATTACCTGTCAGGTTGTGACAGAAGAGCACGCTTTTATATCAGGGCAAATATTTCTTCGGCTGTCGATCTCTGATCTAAATTGCCGTGCTGTTACTGAAGAGGAACACATTCTTGAAATCTGCGCTTATACTCTGTGTGCATTCCTCGCTCTCTCAGCCAGTCTTCTAGATTTTGCAAATCTATCACGAATTTAAAAGGATGCTTTGATTCTGGAGTAATTTTTTGCACTAATTTTGTTCTCTGAGTCAGTTTGGTTCCAAACAGTGCATCTCCTGCCATTTCCTAAATACATTTTTAAGGTTTTTTTTGTCTTTTAATCTTGAAGATAAAGAACAAGTTTTAGTAAGTCCATTAGAAATCTAAAACCAGGACAGAGTTGGAAATTGGCTTTAGTAAACGCTGAGTGGAGTTTTCTGGTTTCTCCACAGTCCTCTGCGCTTTTAAATTTAACAGGTGTTTTGCATAGTGGCCTACACCAAGGCTTTGATTGCTCTTTCAGTAACGAAGGTTCTTGTTGCCAGAACATTTATTTTTAACTTAACCTGGTTTCACTGCCTCTGCTGATGTGCTGTCTCTTTGTGTGTGTGTGTGTGTGTGTGTGTGTGTGTGTGTGTGTGTGTGTGTGTGTGTGTGTGTGTGTGTGTGTGTGTGTGTGTGTGTGTGTGTGTGTGTGTGTGTGTGTGTGTGTGTGTGTGTGCGCGCGCGCGCGCGGAGAAGAGGCTGCAGCTCAACCATTTTTAAAAAATTTTTATTTATTCACTCAACGCTACATCTGTAACTGAATTTAAGTACAAGTGTGAAACACTCAGGCTGGTGTATACCAACAAGTAGAAATCCTGTATTTTTTGATATCTTACTCTATTCACTGCTGATGCTCTTCGTCCTCCCTAACAGCGTTTTTACATATTTTTTTACTTTTCTGACCATTTTGCATCTCACTGTTGTGATTTTCGGCCAACTATTAACCTTTATAATGATCTCTTCTTTCACAGTACCTGTAAACATCCGCCAAAACCCAGCCCCAGAAACGCCTGGAAACTCAATAGGCCTGGAGGCCATTATAAGAAAGGCTTTGATGGGCAATTATGATCAATCTGAGGAGCGCTCTCCATCCAACGCTGCTACCCCGCTGAGCTCCGGTTTGTCTGCAGAGGGGCGAGTTGAAGACTCTTTGTCACAAGGTGCCAACACTTAAGAAACCTTCATACGTTATCTGGTTTGGATTTGAATCCAAAGGTTCAAATTTTACACCTACACTATATTTTTATAGAATTTGCATCCGTGCCATCTGATCAATGGCACCTTGCACTGTCCTTGTATCATGTTACCTAATGTTTGGCATATATATGGAAATCTCTGTGGCCAGCATTTCTATTTATGGAGTGGTGTTTCTACTTAAACAGATGTCTCCATTTTAACAATTGGTCTAACATGCTTCTCATCTATAGTAATAAATATTATCAGTTAGCTGAATTATATGATCTGTTGTGCAACCGTACCGAAGTGTATTTTTGGGTTAAAGCAAGTTTTAAGTCATAAAGGAAGCACTATGGAGTTCTCTGTTTGTTGCCTAAAAGTTACGAAATCAACTGGCTGATTCAGCATACACATCACACATGTCGATGCTCTTGTCATTATCAATACACTGATTGCAACCCAAGAATAGAGCAGCGGTGCTTGGTAATTTTCCTGAAATGACACGGTTTAGCTCTGTCTGTAATCTTGTTTACATTGATTAAACCTGCTCCTGAGTACGTTAGGCGTTACTGATGTGTTGCTGTGACAAACAGAACCATACACGTAAACATTAATGTTGGAAGCTATAGTTTATGTGGCCAAAGGTGGCTCAGAATAAGCATCTTTAAACGGAGTATACTGTAGACTCAGATCGGCGCTTGATCTCCTTTGTTTGCAGGAGGCACAAAGTCCTCGAAGGGTAGTGGACGCTCTAATGGGCGCAAGGCAAAGTCTCCAGGACCAGGGCTTTCAGGAGGTGAGAGACCTTCCTCAGTGTCCTCGGTCCACTCAGAGGGAGACTGCAACAGGCGAACCCCGCTCACCAACCGTGTCTGGGAGGACCGGCCTTTGTCTGCAGGTATAAACCTTTGTGACACTGATTTCATATGAGATCCTGTAGGTGCAGTGTGAATACTTGCTAACAACTCTTTGGTTTTGCTCTCTGCAGGTTCAACACCAACTCCGTTTCCATGCAACCCGCTGATCATGCGTTACCCCAGCGGACCGATGCCTGCTCATTCACCCTCCTCTGGCCAACAAGGGAGCCAGGGACCAGGGTCCGGACCCGGACAGGGTCGCCCCTCCTGGGGGGAGGAGGAGCACAAACCTCTGCTTGTGTCTCAATACGAGACCCTGTCCGACAGCGAGTGACTGGAAACGGCAGATTAAACAGGACCTGCGTACGGTCACTCACCTCCACAAACACGGCATCCGCAGACCTTCCCACACCATTCCAACACGTATTTCCTCCATCAGTCATCGAGAATGGATCGCGTCCTCCTCTCATGCACCTGATATGCCAAACAGCGACGAAGTGGAGCACTGCTGCACCCCCCGTGCATGCATGTGTGCACGCACGTGTATGTATGTTTGCGCTTACATGTTATGCATTCACTCCAGGACTGCTCCAAAGGACAAATCACTTTTTCTTTTTTTTTTTCTTTTTTCTTCTTAATTTACTACTTTTCCTCACTGGCCTTATCGATATACACACATGGACCTCCACCCTTTGCGGGTATCCTGGTCTAATGTTTTTACACTTGTGTGGAGGGGACTGAGATTGTGTCGTTGGTCCGGTCAGGAGGCCGATGACTGCTGCTCTAGTGACAGATGATTTGACCTGAGAGCAGCGGCATGCACACGGATGACCCTCTCGTATTTCTTCATGGTGAACTCCAGGTGTACGTGGCTTGAGCACTGCTACCACTACAAGAACACAGGCGAGGGTGGACAGGAGGAGAATCGACGTGTTTGTTTTTTCCTTGGGTTTTTTTCTTTTTTGTTGGTTTTGTGTTTTTTTTTACTTTAAATTCTGTCAGTCCAGTCCTGTGTTTGGTGAGCTGAGACCTTTAGTACAATTTGATGGTGAACTTTTGATGGTGTCATTTTGTTGTAAGGATGTATCTTTTTTGCGGGGGGGGGGGGGCAGGCAGAGATTGTTATGTGGGTGGGTCATATCATTGGTTTACAGGGTAAACATGCTGTTCGTTGCTGATGTCGTCACATAGTGGGGAGGGCCCTGGAGAAAAGGCAAAGCCCTAGTTTGACTTCAGGAATCCATGTGCGGAGAGATGATTTGCCAGATGGATGGCACTGAGACAAGTGACACTCTCACTGTTTTTTTTTATTTTATTTTTTTTATATATATTAACCATGTCTGTGTTTGTTGAAACGGTTTTTTGGATATTAAGCACTTAGTTGTCAATCTGTTCACAATGGCATTTAAGAAATTGTTTCCTGTGTCAGGTGGGAAAAAATAATGGACCCAAGAACTGCGTAGAAAATCCCACTGTGGAGGTCTCCTTCAACATCTGCTCATTTTGTTCTTTGGTCTTGCCACCTCTATTGTGTAGCTCCCCCGCACTCAAAGCGACAATCACATTTCGGTGATCGATGACTTAAGCCGCTTCGAGCCAGTTTGCAGACCAAACTTAAAGCTGCTTAAAGGCGAATTCCACAGCATCACTCGAGTTTCCTTGCATTAAAAAAGTTGACTTTAAAGAATTAAAAAAGAAGCCATCCTTCTATGACTCTTGGTCCATGGCAGTGTCGGGTTCCTCTGGCCTGCTAGAATCCCGATCTGACCTCTGACCTTTTGCTGCCCAGAAGAGGCACTGAGACTCGACTCCTCATCCAGGCAGATTTTGTACAGTTATGAGATATTCTTAGTGTTAAGTGCCATTTATTTTACAATATACAGTACTCAAGTGACGCACAATTTTTCTTTTTAGCCCCCACATGCCGGGATTTATACTGTCCACACAGGGAAATGTAAAACAAGAAACAAACAAATAAATAAACAAATGAAACATCTTTTTTGCCTCCCTTCCCAATCCATCACTGCCTTAGCTTTTAAATGTTTCACTCATTCGATTTGTACACTAAACAAGACAAAACTGTGTCAAACGACTGCTTACCTGGGCCTGCATCAGACGCTTTCTTAAACAACAGACCTATGACAAATTAATTCAAGTGTACTTCATTGCAGCTCCTGAGTTTGTACGAGTCAGAGGAGGTGGAGGGGCGAGGCGTTCAGAAGCATCCTGGTAGTTTTTACACGACGATTTCTCACAATTTTAGCACATTTTCGTGCAGCGTTTTAAAGGTCACCCTAACTCTGTAAATTGATGTGAAAAGCTTCTGTTTTTCCTTCCCTGCCTGGGACTGGGAAGCAGCGGCAGTAAGCTCGTAATACTCGCAACACAAACATGACTGTTATAGGACTACCTCCTCTCCCTCCTTCATCCTACCTTGTTGACGGTGAAGCATCTAGCTGGCCTTACCTGCAAAAAGCTCATCTCAGCTGTGTTTGAGGTCTCTTTCTTTTCTTTCTTTTAGTTTTTATTTTAAAGTTTTTTTTCTGTCAAGACTGATGGATGGTTTATTTGATCAGGCACGGCAGAAACAGTTTCTGCGTGTATATCACTTATCCACTGATGAAATTTAAGAATGTGACGCTAAACAGACTAAGCCATATCCAGCTGTTCCCTGACTAATATGTTTTTTTGTTTTTTTAAGTATACTAAAAATGAATTTTAACATGTATCCAGTTTGTTTTTTGTTCTCACTGTTTGTTCAGTGCACGCCTGTTTCATTTGGAAACCAGATTAATCATTCAAACCTAAAAGGACAAAGGTGATTGCTGATGGTGTTCCCTGGACTGTCCAGTGGGGGGGGGGTGGGATAGGGAGGGGTGGGGGATTGACAAACAACACATTGTTCAACCATTTTGTGCATTTTTTTTTTTATTATAACCCACTGTATAATAGCAAGGATTGTATATACAACTGAAGAGATGTAAATATTTATGTGGCTTGCTTCAAGGTTGGTATTACAAGAAAAGAAAGAAGACATATTCACATGGTTAAATTCTACATGCCCACCAGCAAGCTTTGTGGATAGCAGTGTAAAAATGAAAAACAAAAGAGACACTGCCTTAATGTTTAAATAAAAAGCTTATTGCCATTCATGGTCTCAGTCTTGTTATTTATTGGCAGGGGCTTTGATTGAGGGGCTGCCATTTTCCATTTGTACTTATTACTGGAGCCTAAAGTAATGGCGGTTGATTTACAGCAGGGGGCGGTACAAGCAAATATTTCAGTTGCATGTTGAATGTCTTGTTGTGAGGTTTTTTTTTTTCTTCTTCTTTCTTAAACAGAAGAATTGAAGAAAATGGGTCGAGCTGCATTTTAAATTTAAGTTTGCAGCTACAAAGTAAAGCTGCTTCATGTGCTCTGCGGAGATTTTGCCGAATTCAACAAACCCCTGATAAAACCTAAAATCAACCGACCAGTAGAATGCAATTTCACTTTGTAATCATATGATATATAAGATTTGAGAGTCGGTAAGCATCAGCAGCACAGTTCCAGTTCAGTCTGCTATATAATTATTAGGACTGACAGAAGAGACTGTGGTCACAAATGCATCGTTGGTGTCTGAGGTTAGAACTGGCAGACTGCTTTGAGCTGATAGGAAGGCACCGGTAACTCCGATAACCACTGTTAGACCCAGAATGTATGCAGAAGAGCATCTCTGAAGGCTGGATCCGTTCTGCCTTGCATCTGCAGCTCAGGCTGGTGCTGCTGCTGGTGGTGTTAAGATGCGATAAATCACTTCTTTTACACCACACAGCACAGCCATCCTGAGCATTGCTGGCCGTTCCCATCCCTTTATGACCACAGTGTGCACATCTTCTTTTGTCAAAGCTCGCATCATCTCAAACTGGTTTCTTGAATGTGAGAACAAGCTCACTTTACTGAAATGGCCTCTCCAATTAGATTTCAACCCACCTTTGGGATGTGGGTGTGGCAGGGGATTCTCATCGTGGATGTGCAGCCGAAAAATCTCCAACTGTGTGATGCCGTCACGTCAAAATGAACTAAATCTCTGAGGAATGTTTCCAGCACCTCATTGGGAGACTTAAAATTGATAACAAATCAAATTTGAGGTGAAGTTTGAAGTTTCACAATAAAGTGAGAGTATATTTACCTGCTTGTGGTTTTCCTATTTTGTCAGCCGTCCAAAATGGCTCAGATATGGTGGGGCATGCTCTCACTACAACAAGCCTCTAGTCACAATGATAGTTTTTCTTTTACTGAGATGCAGCTATAAAGTAGTTCCTACAGGAAGCTGACACTAAAAGGTTGTAAGCACCATGAAGCCAGCTGATAATAATTACATTATATTCAAGAGGAAGCAGACATTTCCACAACTATTGATGTCTACAAAAGTAGAACACACACTAGAAACCAAGGTTATTATCGTTAACGAAAACTAACGAAATAACGAAAACTAGAAGTGAAAAAACATTTTCGTTAACGGAAATAAAAATAAAAAAGGAAAACTGTAATGAGTGTTCACAAAACTAAAATTAACTGAATTTATAGCAAAAATGTGTTTAGTTTTCGTAGATGTGTGCGTGTCATACAATAGTCAAGGGAGAAAATGAAGTTTAGTTTCCAGATTTTTGTCTTGCTGTGTCTCATTATGCCAGCAGGTGGCAGTACGTTAGTCGAGTCGTCTGTGTTGCTGCTCCGTCCACGCGCAGAATCATGTCAGGAAAAGTCAAGACAAAGCGCCAGAGTCCAATTTGGGATTACTTTGAATATGACTGTGTTTTGGATAAAGCAAGTGTCTTGTAGTGGAAAGAGACAAATTATGAGGGACATTTCTAAAGGGGAAAAAAATCCCACAAACCTTAAAGTGCTCTTGAAAAGCTCACACAAGAAGGCTAACCTAGCTTACCTTGAGAAGGTAAGGGAGCACACTCAACCCTCATCCCCAGAAAACAGAAGCTAACCCCAGGCAAGGCAGCGTGATGCATCCCGAGACAACAGGACTGGGATATCTACATAACTGTGTGAGTCAATTGCCTTCAAAAAGTTTATCAATTCACTTGAACCAAAATTACGAACACCCGGTGCTGCAAGAGTTAATAGTCTCATTGGGGCCAAGATATACATTTTATAGTTGCCTGGTATCAATGGTTGTTCATCTGCCTTTATTTATTTATTTAAAGAACCCATAGGTGGGAATGTGAGTTGTCTGTCTCTGCGTGTTAGCCCTGCGACAGACAGGCGACCTGTCCAGGGTGCAGGGTATGGTAGCTGGAATAGCAACATACCCAAGGATAAGCAGAAGAGCATGACTGATATGACGAAACTGGGATTTTGTTGCACTTAATTATTGCAAACACAACTGAAACTAATCAAAACTAAACTGAAACTAAGGATTTTCAAAAAAATAAAAACTAAACTAGCAAACAATTGGTAAAAACTAATTAAAACTGATATAAAATTGAAAATCTGAAGTCAAAACTAAATAAAAATAAAAACTAATGAAAATTGCAAAACTATTAAAACCCTGCTAGAAACAAATAGAGGAAAAACTGTATTCTAACATTAATTTTGGGGTGAGCCTTCCCTTTTGGTGGTTTGTTTAAAAATAATAAATGTACAGTTTGGATTAACACACTAAAAGAAAAAGCTTTTTATAGATGAGGTCCTAAATGTGAAAGTGCGGTCAGGCCCCGTTTGCTGCCTCGCCACGGGAGAGACGGATGAGGCGCCGAATGATGATGTGGGCTGCAGCAGACTCCCATCCAAAAACCTGCACCAACACTGCCAGCAGCAGCTTATGTTATTTTTGCTGCAGTCTGATATTTAAAACCAGCCGAGGATGAACATGCGGAACGATCGCCACCTTGATTTACAGCCTCTGCTCTTGGACAACGCTTTAAAAACATTAACATTACACTCTGCCTGATGGACAGGCCTCGACTCTATTTTAATGGGGTACAGTCTGTCAAATAGAAACACCTGTTTCTGTTTCCCGTGATCACAGACGAGCAACAAAAACAACAGAAGTAAGGTTTGGGAACTGCTTGTCTTTTATTCCATCAGGATAATCATCTTTTGTTTTAAATTACTTTCTTCGATCAGAATAACAACAATGATTGGCGTACAAAAATAGAAAGAGAATTGCGAAGTGCCTCAATACCACATATACAACAGGAAAATATTTTACAGTAACAAAAATCAAGTGTTAGAAAACACACAAAGGATCTCACATAAAGCCACCAAAGTATTACACTCGACACTGGTCGACTGTCTCTCATTATCCTCTGACATTTCACAGGCTGTCTCTGACATTTCTCGCACCATCTGCACGTTGCAAAACTCGTAACATCTTCCCGAGGAGCTTTGTTTTGTAGAAAAAAAACCGTCTCCTGAACAATTTCCTCAGCCGCTCTCTATTTTTTTACTTTGAAAAGAGCAGATCTGCTTGTCTCGTCTCTTCTCGCCCTTTATATTTGTTTCTTCCTCTCTAAAAATACCCCCATCTTACAGTACTGATGCACTGCCTCGGCTTCGTGCACGCCTTACTTTTCCGTTTGACACTTAACCCGGAGGCTATTTCAAACTGTGAAAATACAAGAAAACCTAAACTGACAATCAACAACACACACTGGCAATGACTTAAAATTGATACCTAAGAAAATTTGAGGTAAAGTCTGAAGTTTCAATATTTGCCATGTTCAATAATTAAAACATGTACATATATTTATATTAGACACACATAAAGAAATAGATGAAACCCTCAATGGAGAAATGTGGCGTGGGTTCACTGCTTCACTTTTGTGAGTTTTTGTGCTACCATGGATCTGAAAAAAGGAAATGCTCAGTTTATTCTAGACTCGCCTAGTTAATTAGATTTTATTAAATAAAGTCTGCACATCGGTGACAGAGGTTTGATTTCACAGGCTAGTTTTTACTAAATATCTGATAAACAGAAACAGTGCTCTGTTTTCTTAATTAAATGTTACTTTAGCTTAGAGCCCGACTGATACCGGATTTTTAAGACTGATACCAGTATCGGGTGATTTAAATATCAGATATCCCGATTTATCGACCAATATTTTTTTTCTTCTCAGACACAGAACTTTCTCAAAATTCGCAGATTTCCTTTCCCCCCCAACTTTTCACATTTTTCCTGTGTAGTTATTTATTTACTTGTCTGCTGACTGCTCACATCAGCTGGTTGTGGAGTTTGATCCAGTGCCCTGCCTGGAGGAAAGCTGCAGACATAGTTTGCCCTCTGGTGGACAAACTGTGCAACAACAACCACAACATGAGTTCAATTTAAGAGCGTTTCTCCCCTTTCTTCCTTGCTTTTCAAATGTGTTTATCACAGATAAGTCTGCTAATATCAGCTGACAGTATTGGCAGGACTCTAGTTTAGCTTGTTGTGTAAGACTGGCTTTTTGGAAGGTATGCTACAAGTTGTGATTCGACATCAGAGATTAAATCGATTATTATTCTTATTATCACTTAAAAGTATGGACGGTTTTACTCGCTAAGGTATTCCTCAATCTTTAAATGAAATCACTTAACGAGTTTTCTTTCATAGTGTCCGCTGCCACTGAATGTGGAGCAGTGTTGGCAATAACACGAGGAACAGTTAAAACAGATGTAAGATCACTGCACAGAGTGAATTTGGAAAAGCTTCTTGTTTTGTAGGCCTAACAGAGAAGCAGATGAGTGAGCGCCACTGTACAGTTTGTTCTGTACTGAGAATTATGACGAGGGAGTGTTACATACTTCAATCTGATTGTTAAAAGTGAACTGTTTGAAAAAGACAGGGGAAAAAAGGGAATTACTGTTGAAGGTCCTGATCTCAGTTATACTGGAACTACAGATGATGTGGTCCTTTACCCACACTTTAATTCACTTTTTAAGCATTAAACTCTTAATTTATTGCTAATTTATTTATTCATTTTTGTTTTGCAGCCCTTCAGCACCTCCTAGAGAGCAAACAAGGACCAGTCACCAAAACTGCATCGTTGACTGCACTCACCAGCGCGTTTGTTTTATATGAACAGCTGTCGTGGTCCGACACAGTTAAATATAATGCTACAGAGAGTTTTTACGGAGATCCCATGTCTCCTCATATATCCTCTCTAACTGTGTTGTTTTGATAAAAGCCTTAGCTCTCTCGATCAAACTGCACAAGCTTGAATTGAAAGTGTCCAATGATAAGCGAGTGCGCTGCCTCAGTGTGCAGTCTCACTCAAAATGCTCTTTGGTCCAAATTTTCATACGCAGTCCTGAAATTCCCCCGTGCTGTGCCAAAAGCCCTTGGAGAGAACTGTGATATATAGAAAACAAGTGCAATAAAGCCATTATTTAGAAAGCTTTACATTGTGTGTGACTGATTTTTCAAAGGCTCGGCTGAAATCCAAAACACGAGTCATTCTTGATTTTTCTCTATATACACAGATATCTACATTCTGATCATTGCCATCACTGAGGTTGCAAAGGAACCCGAAGTAGTGCGAAGGCCACTTGTCAGCGTTGTAATTAAATAAGACATTAACCACCGAAGCGCAGCTTTGAGCTGCCAGAAACCCAGCGCCCTTCCTTTTAGAGACTGCAACAGTAGAAAATCTAAATATAATCAGGTTATTAAATGCCACTGCAGTTTCTTCCATGGCCAGTAAAGGTGAACAGAGCAGGGTTTTCATGGAGTCCAGATATTGCTTGAAGTATTTCCCTCTCAGTGTGGGCCTTTGTGAGTTTTTTTGTCCTTGAAATAAAAAAAGAAGAAAAAAAGAGAAAAGAACCAGGACAATCACCAAATAGCTTTTGTTCCTGTGCAGGCTGATGCAGTCCAGACCCTACAGGTCCTCTGTGTAGATGATGCAGGGACTAGTATCCTCACTTGACTCCAGTTTCACTGTGGAGACATACCAACGGCGGGAGCCTGTGGCGTTGTAGTTGAGCGTGGTGCGGTAAGTGTTCTTGGCATGTTTTGGGTAGATTATGGTGGTGCTCTGGTAGCTGACGGGCCTCTGCCGGGGCTCCAGGTACACCTGGGTTTTGTAGCTCCTCCAGGTGCAGTTCCGCACCGCCACCACCGTCTCGCTGAAGGACGTAGCCGTGGGAACGGGGGTGCAAAACACCCGGTCGCGGTAGTGCTTGTCGGAGTCGTACTTGACCTCAGAGTTACACCTGAAAACGACAAAGTGGCTGTTAAGAAACTCACGTGAAGTGGATCAATAAAGAGATGAAAGAGGATGCAAAAACAGTGCCACATCTTTACATGCGCCCTTACTTGATTTCCTTCTCTGGTTTGGGGTTGACCTCGATGCTTTCTCCAAAGAACACGGGGTGCATGCGAGTCTTGGGGTCGGTTCCCGTGGAGTTCAGCAGCAGGTAGGGCAGCTGTGCAGAGAAAACACAGGTTACAATCTCACATATAAGCAAACAATCATCCCAGATAAGAAATCCCAAAAGAGCCAGTTCAAATCACTGGAGTCCCCACCCTGTTTCTTCTCAACCTCGCAACAACTCTCCTTTTAAAAGGTACAGGCCAGTACTACAACAATTAGACCAGAAAGACGACAACAACACTTTCACTCTCCAGCCTGTCTTTATCAACAGGAAAAGCTGTAAAACGTGTTAAAATACATTTAAAAGTTCAAAAACGTAGCCCTCCTTTTCCTGCCCTTATGTTCCAACATCCCAGCTCTAAGGAGGTTAACACACCCACACCACTGCTGGTAGAGATGCAGCGTGTTACTCAATGTGCTTTTTAAAAAATGAGTTTAGATTACAAAAGGTTAGCTGCACTACCTCACATGCATTAATTATGTTGATTGAAGACATTTTCTTTTAATCCATTAACAAATTTGTCCCCATATCCTCCTGAAGCTAAAGCTGACTTCTTACTGAAGTCAAAAACGCTCCAATCAATACCTGTACAGTTTATTGGCTATATGTTACTACACAGGGTTGTTCACGTTGTTATGACATGTGGATTACAACACTTCTCTTCCAAATATCACGCAATACAAATTTGAAGTATTGTTTTAAGCACACCCCCATTATTTGGTTTTGTTGTATAATTTGTCTGTTGAAGCTCTGATTGTGACTTGACCTCTGACCTACAAGACTGGCCCCCTCTGGAGCCTTCAGTGGACACAAAAGCTGGTACAGCAACAATGCAACGAACCCTTTTCTGTACACGTGCGATTAAAACTCTAACCCCGTCTGAATCAAACCACTCCACAACCGCAGCTCTGCTCCCTCTCACATTACACAGGAGAAGCTGTCACATGCTGCGGTTTGGACTGCACATGCCGCTACAGGGGACGAGCAAGAGAAGGCCAAGGGCGCTGCAGATCACCGCGAGAAGCTCGTCTTACCTACAGCCTACCATCATTGCCGCGCGGGGCTGTCTGTACGACGGCGCCGCGCTTCAACAGCTGCCACGCAGCAGCGAACAAAAAGCCGAACCTCAGCCTGGTTCGTTTTTCTGCTCTGTGACTTGGAAACAGCGCGCGAGGGTCTGATTGTCTTTCCACCGCTGCTCCAGCGTGGAGAGCATTCCAGGTATTTCGCCGCAGACGGTGCGCTCTGGCAAGGTCTGCAAAGCAAACAGTTGTGAATGGAGGGGAGGCCTCCTCCAGGCGCCGTATCCCCGAGCATGTACACACAGCACAGCACCCCCACCACCACCACCCCACTGGAAGCACATATCCACGTAAGAAGAAATAGTGTGCAACTGAGTAACCCACACAATGCCGAGCTATGGAGAGAAACGCCAACCCAAACACAGACTTCCAACTGTAGGCTGTTTGTTGCAGCAAAGTCTGTGTTTGTGTGGATGTTATCCAAATATCAATAGTATTGATACCAGTGCTGGTATTGGTATCGGACTGATACTAGCCCGGTAGGATCGATACTTTGTTTCTACTTTCTGAAGCCCAGATTCTACTTGGCTGCAGACACAGACACGGACAGCTGGAGAGCTGACAGCCGAGTAGTCTCCAAAAACATCCAGTTTCAAAATGCATGTTGTCTAAACTAATTATTATGAAACGTAAATAACTGCATTGTCCTAAAATCATGACACGCTGCTCTCCTTTACATAAGCTACCTTTATAGATTTGAAGTATTGGTATTAGTATCGACACTGACCCTGTATTCACTTGCTATCTGATCGATACCAAAATTTGCTGAATTGCACAGCAGTAGAGGCATTAGAGGCAGAGCCAGGCTCATCAGTGTCCCACAGCAAGCCAAATGTAAGAAAAAGTCATCTGTCTCCTTCCTGTCCTTCCTGTCTAATCCACCAGCAGCTGGAGCCACCTCCTTGAGCTGGACACGTCCACAGCCTCTGAAATACACGCGATTACACGACCACGCATGTGCTTTTCATGCATCCTGTCGCTCCTGTAAATCTCTTCACACATAAAAAGATGCAGATATAGGAATAATTATCCTGCATCTGCATGAATTTGAACCACGTTTGAAAACGGACGAAGCTGGCTGAGCATTTATCTGTGTTTAATTTGAGAAGTGAGAGGTCATCAAACACTTGTGCAATGGCCTGAGGTCGCTTTAGCGAGCCCCCCCTGCCAGAGGATTATTCTTAGGTAGCATACAAAAACAACACAGAAATAGATTTGGAAGGAGTAAAAAGACAACAAACAAACAAAATTCGGCGCATAGTTACACCTCCTTTCATCCTGCCAGCAGATTTATACTCAGTAAACTTGGGGAAACTGTTTTTTAGATAGAAATATTTGACTCTTTTAATTCAAACAGGCCCACATACAGAAGCGGGAGCAGCTCCTTTCTTTAAAAAAAGAAAAAGAAGAGGGAAAAAACCACAAAGCGGAGGAGTCACTCTAATCCAAACCTCCAGAGGATTAGATGATCGTTTTTTTTTGCTTCACGTCCCAGCACACACCAGTTTCGTGCACCTCCCAGGATGCAGCGCTGCATTTCTGAGGCCTCTTTTGAAACACTTTAAAAGCCACCTCAGCCTGTGCAGACATGTTCTTAAGACTTTTGGAACTGGGAGTGACCTGGAAATGATTTTCAATCAAATCAGTCTCGTCATGTGATTCACTGCAGGACGTGCCAATGAAAAGTGTTTGCCTTGAAAGAAGAGACAATGTCTCATGTTATGTTGCTTACCCAGCAAAAAAACAAAACAAAAAACAAAGTATTGCCTTAAACTGCAATGTCTGACTCATTTTGCACATTTGTTTATCATATAGGCAGGAAGCTATTTAGGATTTTCAGATAAGACAAGAAACAGCAAAGATCAAAAAGGCTATATAAAGACAGAGTTTTTATTACTTCCACATTTAAACTCATTGTGAACAGCATTTAATGCAGAAAGATGCTGGCTTCCAGATGTCCAGATGTTTTTTTTTAGACTTCAGTGATCTTTTTGGTGATTTTTGAGGTTCTTGGATACCCTGCAACTTCATTTTGATGCTTCTAATTCTATTCTTTTTAAGGAGCTGGGCTTGTGAGTGTTCAGAGATTGAGCAGGACTAGCAAGATATGGACAAAAATATTAATATTAAGCAAGAGATCAAAGTCAGAGTAAAATAGCCAAATAAATGAGTGTTTGAAATGGATAGTTTTGCACCTGTAGGGGACTGTCTGTACATATTTGTGCTACTGACTTTTCTAAATCCCCCACCCCCCATGAGAATGCAACATGACAGACTGTGAAGGCTAATACTGCACATAGCTTTAGGATAACAAGCAAAACAGGTTGAAGTACTGCCCTAAAAATCAACTAATTTGAACCAGCAGGTTTCAAAAAGAGGGCACTGACCTGCTGCTGACGGTTAATTTACAGGATTAAAAGTCTGGTTTTCTGTCTACAAGTTCACAGTCGCGATCCTGTAGCAACAGCAGACTCTGAGTAAAAGCCTGATCCAAGGTTTTTCATATGCAAATCCTCAAATACCATTATTATTTTGATCACATTTGACTATTTACTGATTTGCTCAGCCTGCCACCTTCATTCATGCTGATGAAGTAACAGTGTTAATAAGTGTCATCGTTCTGAGTGAATTCTGGAAAGGACCCCTGGGAGTCCCTGGGCCCTAATTTCGTAACAGGGTTAGACTCAGGGCCCAGCTGATGCACGAGGCTGAAAAAATAAAAACGTTTTACTGTATTGTGGAGGGCCCAGTAGCAAGAGTGCAAATTCATAAGTTTGCAACTGAATTCCAGAAACACACACACGCACTCATAGAGAAAGCGAGAGAGAGCTTCCAGATGTTGTGTGAGGGGGACTGATGTGAAATCTGTTCCTGGCCAAAAGCTAAAATGACTTTCAGGTTTTCAGTTTCTCTTCCTTCAGCGTCATTACTGAAGATGAACTCCTTTGTCCTTTAATTCATTGTGTCACTGAAGCATCTGAGTGCAAAATTGGGCACAAAGAGCAGGAATAAGTGTCCGCTCTCCGCTCACACGGCGGTATTAAAACAATAAAGTGCAACAGTTTGTTTCTTACCAGTTTCCCTTCTCTGCTTTCCTTCTTATAATATCCATGATGGCTTTCGACGGGCGTCGTGCAGCTGCCCGAGCGCGACTCGATCAGAGCCGGAGAAAGCGAGCAGAAGGGCGGACTTGGACTGGGGGGCAAACCCGAATCTGGACTGTCGAGCAGACCTTCCCGGTTCTTTCCTTTGAGGCTGTCATCCATCGCTTGTAAATGTAGGTGCCCCACCATTTCTGGGACGGCTCAGTTATTTAAAAAAAAGGAAGCCCAGTCGCACTCACAATACTTTTTTCTTTCCTTGAAGCGCTCCTGAGTCGAGCAGAAACAATCCTGTGCGAACTCTCTCAAGAAGACTTCTGCAAGTGAGGAAAAGAAAAAAAATCAGGGAATGACATTTAACCACTGGCCACAGGCTTTGGACAAAACCCTCAGATTGATATCAGCTCAGCTTCAAACTTTACTGTACCTGCTCGGTGTCAAGTATCCACTTTAATCCGGAAAGATATTCCAAATATGCGCGAAGAAGTCCGAAACAAACACACGGTAGCCACGGACTCAGCTCCAACGTGAAATATTATGTGATTTATAATTTAAAAAAACCAACCAAATAAACAAACAAAAAAAAACTATGTAGTAAAACTCGCGCAAAAAAACAAAGAGTCGACAGCGCGTCTGGCACCGAGCTGCATGAGAGCTCCTCTGCTCTGACCGTGTGTTCCAGTATGTGTGCGCCCTGTGTGTGCGCGCTCTTCACTGGAGAGCTCCCTCTTAATGATCCTGCCAGGCTTTTTTCGGCCCCCCCTTCGTACCTGGATCTAGTCCAGCCCTCATGATCTGGATCACTTCCATGTACAACCGACAGGGGCGAGCACATCCTCCCTGCTCCTCCCGTACACTTTGGCTGGTGTGTTTTGCGAACCTGCTGACGCGCATTTAAGCAAATTATCTAATTTCCTGACTGCTGCAGTCGCCGATCTGCTTAGATATATTATAATTAGTAGGTAGGGACAAGTAATTAATCATCCGCTAGTAACGAGAACAGATGCTGTGATGGAGTCGTTTTATAATGTTGGCGAAGAAGAAAAAATTAAAAACAAATAAGTATAATAAGCAAATTGTTCTGGCACTTGTTCAGCGTTTGCACTTGGTTATAACTAATAATTAATTGTAAGTTAATGATATACGACTTCAGCAAAGCAACCCTTTTATTAATTATTAGCACCGTTTCGTGGCAATTCATGTAGTAGTCACAAAATGCGATTTTGTGCGTCTATGAGGATGCATGGATATTCAGCAGGACTGTTTCGGTTGGAAGCATGTTTGTATTTTTTGGAGACCTCACCCAAATAGTTTTGTTGCCTCACCCTAACCAAAGAGAGAGTGAAAAAAATGTAAGCATAAGAATAAAATGGAAGAATTTCTGACAGTAAATTCTTTCCCATTCATTTCCCCACGAGGCCTCGCTTCCTGTCTCTGGGCATTCATGTCATGAAAAAAGTTCAAAAGTGTCATTAGAAACGAATAAATATATAAAATTTCAACACTATTTTAGATCATTTTTTGGAGATTAAGTTGTATTTGGATAATATGTACTTGTGAATTGGTCATTTACAATTAATACATGCTACTCATATTTTGCAAATCAATAAATCACTCATTGATTTATGACTGAAGTTAAATAAAAATGCGTTTAGAAATTCTCCTTCATCATCTGCACCATTGCCAGCTTATTTTGTCACAGGCCTCTGCAGGGCCCAGTAGCCATTCATACATAAAGAGTAACTGGTGTAAATCCTGTCTGTGCACTGAGCAGTCAGCACTGTAGTTTAGTTTGCTGTTAGCAATGTTAGTATACTGGGTGTTATCCATTTTTTGTGTTACTGCTGTGATTCATCAGGTTGAAACTTGTATTGCTGACATTTTCTTGCAATTTCACCAACATGAAAAGATATTTTTTCCAAGTGTATTTTAGATAACTTCAAAAGTCTTTTTTTCCCACTCCAACCCTTTTCAAACACACAATGCCGGTATTGTTACAATATTTTTCCCCATAATCTTGTTTTTCACTGTGAAACTTTCTAAATACTTTCATGCTAAAGCTTTATAAACTTTTTAAACCAACCACAACGCCGACTTTTAGCCTTTGAGACTTGCATATAATGTTTAGTATCCTTTATAGCTTTAGAAAAGAAAGACCTCTCTGAATTTTAAGTCCCAGTTAGGTTGAAGATGAATAAAACCCTCTTCATGTGAAACACATCAGTGCAATCTTAAAGACAACCTTGGAGAGAGGAATGATGGTGGGGTAAGAATGTGGGATATATTTTTGCAACTCTTTGGAACCTTACTAATAACTGAGGACCATTTAAAAGCCACACTCTACCTGAGTATTGTTGCTGACCATGTCTATCTCTTTATGAGGATAGTGTACCCATCTTCTGATACCTACTTACTGCAGGATGACAGTCCATGTCACAAAATTCAGATCCTCTCAAACTGGTTTCTTGAACATAAAAATGAGCTCCCTGTACTCAAACGGCCAATAGAGCACCTTTGAGACGAGGTGGAATACGAGAGTTGTGTTGTGGGCGTGCAGCTGACAAATCTGCATCAACTGTGAGACTCTACCATATCACTATGGACCAAAATCTCTGAGG
The DNA here is from genome assembly GCF_964374335.1 of Astatotilapia calliptera. Taxonomy (NCBI): domain Eukaryota; kingdom Metazoa; phylum Chordata; class Actinopteri; order Cichliformes; family Cichlidae; genus Astatotilapia; species Astatotilapia calliptera. Next base: position 12,596,646 of record NC_137433.1, on the reverse strand, counting down.
TATGTTTCCAGCACTTTACTACATCTATGCCATGAAGAATTTCAGCAGTTCTGAAATCAACAGGGGGTCCAAGCGATGTATCTAACAAAGTATTTTGTGGATGTAGACATGTGTAGGCATGCATTTGCAAAAAGGAAGAAGAAAGAAGTCGGACAGCTAAACAAAATAGAGTTATCTACCATCGTTTTTGACACAATCTGTTTTGAAAACATGCTCTGATAAGACCTGAAACCTCCAAATATGGAAAGCTTTTCACACAAAGCTATTCAAAAGTTCCCCAGATATATTCAAAGATAATCCTGTCCCGTCAAGAAGCATCCTTGTGCCAGTCGTGTTTAGTTAAGTGAAGAAATGCTCAGTCAGCTGCTTTGTTTAAGCAGTTTGCTTTTGTTTGGAAAGCATTTAGTGAGGAAAAGAGTGATTCATTATTTTTCAGGAGATCTGTGTGTCTGCGTGTCTGTAGCTATCCTTCCTGGTATATTTCAGGACTGGGTGGAGACGGGTGGTAACTCTCCATCCAGCAGCAACCAAATGAGTTGCTCTCACACACACACACAGACACAAACAAAGCAGACCTGAGTGAACAGGCAGCAGTCACTGTGTCAGACAGAGGAGACTGAATTGAATCCTTGTTGATCATTCCCTCGACTAACATCTGCACTCTCTGTTCATACTCTTACAAACAGCAGCTCTGCCAAAAGGGAAATCAGAGCATAAATAACAGCCAGTGTAGAACTGCACAGACTCTTAAGTGGCTGATTGTATCTTTGATGGTCCAGCAGCTCTTCATGGTGATTACCACAGATTTCCAGGAAATCATGCATGATGTTTTTTTCCCCCTCCTTGTTTGTTTTTTCAGTTCTCATAAAAACTGAGATAACTCTGTGTTTGCCTTTGTTGTCTGGAAGATATATTTAATGGCATGCCTGTTAAGCCTGCACAGCTGTAATCTTGTTTGCTGAGAACTGTTTTCCCTCCTCCATGTATTCTGTTTGGAAGCCGCAGCAGGAAACCGTGGAGAGAGGTTTTTACTAGCATTCCCCGCATCAGGTGTTTTTTTGTATCATCGTGTCCATCCTTAAGAGCCCAGTGATGCTGATCCTCAGACATTCCATGGATTAGTGTGGAGATCTGGTACAGATTAGCCGTAAAACACTGGGACCCAGATGATGAGCACTTTCGTGGGTGCAGGCATGTCTGTGAGCATGCCGAAAGGAGGAGTTGCTCAATTGCAACCTCAGCGAAGGATAACCCAGAGAACTGTGAAAATAACAGGAGTGAGCATGGTGGAATTTTATCTTGGTATTTTACACATGGGTCGGTTTCTCCATGCTGCACGTGGACGCATTGATAGATCAGTTCAAACCCACAATCAGCCTATCTAATTCTAGTCTGCAAGTGAATATCTGAAGCTGTCTTACATATAGAAATGTGGAATCGAATAGTTTCATGAGAACTGGGTTCTCAGGTTGAGGTATGGACTTTGGGTCAATGCTGTAGATTTGCTGCAGTGCCGGTTGCATGACAGTCTTGGAAAATCTTTAGCTGTCAGACAGATGACCTTATCTTTGATTATAATACTTTTGTATTCAGAGGAATTCATTGTAAAGTCAATGACTACAAGGTGTCCAGGTTCTGTGGCTGCAAACAAGCCCAAATCATCATCCCTTCACCACCGTGCTTGACAGTTGATATAAAGTGTTTATGCTAATTTGCTGTGCATGGCATAACAAGGTGTTTATGGTCAGACAGAAGTCTTGTGGTTTGTTCAAATTCAAGTTTGTAAGTCGTTGCAAAGGCATAAACTGTGAGATAATAATAGTATAACTAAATAGCAACCAGAAAACCTTGTTGTTATTTGGATGAACTGATTGCAAAGTTATTAAACATCCTCTTTAGAAACATATTGATTAGGTTCTTATAGACTTTTATGACTATTACATTAATGTTGTTTTGTGTATCTATGTTACAAATAAATCTGAGACAGTTTGACACAGTTTAGCTTCATTTCTAACATGCAAACACAACATCAGAGCTCATTTCCCCGGCATATTTCAGTGCCCATTGTTTGGTTTTACAGGTTTTACAAAGAGGAAGTTAGTTCAGCTGACAAGAAGGAGGTTACTTTATGACCAAACTGAATGTATTTTCCATGTCCTTCATCACATGTTCAGGGAGATGATTAACTCCATTATTATGTTTGGGACGGCAATTTGCATACCTGTTTTATCCTTTCAATTTATTCAGTAAATGTTATTTAACAGGCACCTTTACCATTTTGACCCAATTCTGTTGGAGCTGATTGAAGAGTTCTGCAATCAATATTCTTCCTGAGTTTCTGAGTGCTTGGAGATCCCAGGAGGCGTTGATACAGACACAGTGGGGGAGGAAAGTCAAGCTGTCGGCTGATGATTCATTTTTTTAAGTACTCCATCATCCTTCCCCCTCACAGGGCAATCATTCCTCACATCCTGCCACACACACACACACACACACACACACACACACACACACACACACACACACACACACACACACACACACACACACACACACACACACACATGGGAGAACACAAACATGTTTGCATAGAGTCAGAGGCTCGCTCTCTTACACATTCCTGATCTGCAGAAATCTCTGGCATTCTCTCCGCAGTCACACAACCCTGCCAAGCCAGCTGTACGAACTGCACCAGAGTAACAGCAGGACGAGGAGGGGGGTTGGTGTAGGTGTGTCTGTGCGAGTTTGTTTGCATGCAACAACAGAGCAACAGGCATTTAGCCCCCGTGACCAATTTTTCACATTTTCACTGTGACACCTTTGAGACGCATATTGTCTCGAATGTGTGCAGCTCACTGTTCGTGACGGGGTGTGTGCCTGCTTCGGCGCAGCCCTCAGTGTAAACAAGGCACAGAGGGGCAGTTCCCAGCAGGACGAATATTTTGAGCTGACGGGGACGTCAGAGTTGTTTCCACACACAGACTCAGCTGTGAATCTTCTCCATGTTGCAGATAGGTGACCATTTCTCCAGTTTGCCTTTCACACAGTATAGACGTAAACGGCGGCTGCTCGTTCAGCAGACTCATGTGGCCCCGCTGCACCTCTCCTCTGATAGCCTTACCCCTGCCCGTTTGAAAAGAAACAGTTTTTGACATGATGATTGATGAGCCTGGCTGACTTTCAGTGTGCCATCCAAACCACAGAGTTCAATGTGAAATGCACTTCTCAGGAGCCTGGCTGCATCTGGTTTTATTAATGTACAGAGACTTCCTCTATCTCCACTAAATCTCTTCTCCTTCCATTCTTTCTAAACTCTTTTTCTATATAGATGGTCTGAAATTGGAATATTTCTTTACTAGGGGTCAACTCAAAGATACCTCATAAAGCTACAGAAAAATGTAAACAAGAGGTTCAAATCTGGAGCGTCAGTCTAGCTCTGTGTGGATTTTCCCCCCACAATTTCATGTTGACTTGATGTAACAGGGTGGCCCTTAGCGGCTGGAAACACAGTGAGATGGACCAAGGCAAATGTAGTGGAACAGAAAGCATTTATTTGCCATACAGTTCTCCTTACAAACAATTCACTCGTCGAGCTTCTTCACAGCACAATCAACCTTCTCTAATGACAACCAGCAGCCTTAAATATGTTCAGCGTTCACACACTAAACTATTATTCCACTCTCAGGTAAATTCTTAAATGCCAGCCTTCCACCACAGTATACAATATACCAATTTGAATAAATAAATACATTTCACATTTTTATATTAATAAATATTTCACACTTTAATTTTGCACCAAACCCAATTTTATAAAAACCCAAAAACCCAAGCACAAAAAGATTCACCACACTCTCTTAACCCATGGTCTCTCCTGGAACCTTTAAATGGTGTCTGGACCCCCAGGGAACATGTCTAAAGTAAAAGCATTTAGTGTAAAATTCCTGTCAACTCTAAAAGGAGGAAGCAAAAGTTCAACACAATGGCTCAATACGTAGAAGCAAGCTATCGGTTCCGCAGTTATGAGTCACTGTATTAACAGCTAGAGCAGAGGTGGGGAACTCCAGGCCTCAAAGTCCGGTGTCCTCCAGGTTTTAGATCTCACCCTGGGTCAACACACCTGGATCAAATGATTAGCTCATTACCAGGTCTCTGGAGAAATTCAAGACATATTGAGGAGGTAATTTAGCCATTTAAATTAGCCATGTTAGAGCAAGGACACATCTAAAACCTGGAGGACACCGGCCCTTGAGCCCTGGAGTTGCCTACCCCTGAGCTAAAGCATGGGTGTCAAACACAAGGCCAATGGGGCCAGAATTGGCCTGGCAAAAACTTCAGTTCAGCCCACTGGGTGGCTTTGGTAAATGACCTACATACATTTTGGACTTTTTACTGTATGCTTTATAGGTTTTACCATTTTCCCTATTGATAATGACCTCCCCCATGGTCAATCATACGACACCAGAGTAGTTACTATAAAAATGCTTGTAGTTTTTTTGTGAGCTAACAAAAGCTTTCTTGTGTATAATTCCAGGACAGTGTGGCCAATCAGCTCCCTTTTCTTACTATTGAAGCACAAAGAGTCGTGCTGACAGATGTCTCATGTACTACAGACTTACTGTTGAAATTGCACTTCTCCTTATATTCAGATATCTGTGGTATTCGGGTTGTAATTAAATTTCACATTGAGAGAGAGGGCGGATTCATGAGTCCAACCCATTTCACATCCCCACATCAAAGTGAGCTGTAAGGCCCACAATGCAAAATGTGTATGACATCCTCGATCTAAAGGATGCTTTCATCAATCTGCTGCCGGTACAAATGTTGAATGTACGCAGGACCCTAAATCATACCCTGATGTATTGTATCGATCTATCCATATATACATATATTGCCTTGAGCTCTGTCCATTGGAGAGTCTTGTTTTTAGAGGAAGCTACATGAATATGTCTTGACTTGATCTTGGACTGAGCTGATTAGTGTTTGTGTTGCTCTGTGCAGTCTTGCACATTCTGCTACCCCCTTACTTGGACTTCCCCGGCGCTCCACAGCTGTTGGCCTTGCATGTTAGCAGCTCATCCACTCTCAGCTGTAATCAGTGATTCACCTGCACTCTTCTTCCTCTGACATCTTTGCTTTGTGTGAACAGTAAGTAGGTAAACACACGAGCTGACTTTTGTTTAACGTGTCAGTTACAGCGGCTAACTGTGTTTATCGATATACTCCATGATGCAGACTTAGAGCATTGTCTTTTATCAGCACACATGCGGATCTATGTTCTGCTGAGGTAATTGCATAGTGACAATTTAAACACGTGTAACGTCATAAAAAATTGACATTGTGCGCAGACAGTCGATAGTCAGTCTCTGGCTTATAGATATGACATGCACATGGTCCACGTGAGTCACAAAACTCTGTAAGACAAATAGCAGGGAGCAGGAGTGTCAGTGGTATCCACCCTCAGAAAAAAGAAATGCGAACAGAGATACAATCTGAGCTTTGTGACACTCTATTGATTTTCAGTGGCATTTATTGACCGAACAAGGTGTGCAGTGGTCACAGGGAGAGCTGGGCTCAGCGGGGGAGCAAACACAGCCAAGTGAGTGAGCCAAAGAAGACAAGAAAAGGTCACGGCATGTGTAAAGGACAGAGCGATAACAGCTGTTTATGTTTCCTGTCCCATTCATCTCCATTCATCTCTACACCCGGCCCTGCGCTCTGTGCTCTGGAGGCATAAACAAGCCCCGCTCCCGGGCCGTGACAGGAGCCTTGCCTATTTGCTCAACATGTTTGCACAGGGCTGCGGTTTGGGTTCGAGCGTAAGCTGTGCATAAGTAACGAATCAAACGCAACAATTTGAGACTGATGTCAACGACAAGCAGCTCACCACAGTAACATGATATTTATTACCACACAATTAGAACAAAGCAATTTAGCCCAGGTTGTAGGAAGAAGAAACAATCTGGGACTTCCTCTTCAGTGACGCAGGGATTTATTCTCTACAGTTCATTTTCTCCAGAGAGCTTCTTTTCCTCTGCTGCCTTGGGGGATAGTTTAAACTCTCATCTCAGAGTGATTTGTGCTCCAGTCACTTCTCATGACTCGTCTCCTGCAGGCTGACAGCCCCTCTGCCATCAGAGCATGGCTGCGCTTCCCATGGTGCTTTGTGTTTGCCTTCTAGCCTGCAGGAGTGAAATGACAAGCGAGGACCACCCATGTGTGCTTTTGCCTTACTGTTCCCCAGTTTGAGTTTGTGCGTGCGCGCATGTGTCTTTGAAACCATAATCCCTCGTTTATGTTTGCATGCTTGCACCCTGGGCAGCATCATGACCCTTTATTTTGAAAGGCTGACATGAAGACTTAAAGAGATCACACCGTAATAACTGATAATTGACTCTTTTCTTTTTCATTACATAAAGCAAACACTTATTTGACAGGTGGTGTAAATACGCTGTTGTTCTGGGAAAGTTAGAGCCAATCGTTTTTGGCTTCATCGGTTTACTTTTAATCTTCTCAAAATGCTCGCTTAAATGATGCGGCACTGCTCGAGTTTAACAATAACCTGTTTGTTTGTAAGTGACAGTTAAATGTTCCCTTTTTTGAACACGTGGCTTGGAGCGGACAGCATGATTTGACAGACCCTTGCCAGATTTTTCCTACTTAACACTGTGTGCTGCATTGTAATGTATAATATTTCTCATTGCCTCTGTCAAATGCAATCAGCATTACCATTACTCTTTCTCTCCTTTTCTCTCTGAGCCTTAAGGAGGGCCAGAACCGAGCACCAGTAACAGGACTTCCCTGTAAAGTTCGGGCAGAGAGTTATTCATGAGCTGCCCATTCTCCAGAGGTCAGAGGACCTGCTGTGCAGAACGGTTTGCTGCTCTCTGGTGACAAAAAAAACACACATCTTGACTTGGCTTCATTGTTGGGGTACAAACTGTTCTCCATGTGTATCTGTCTGCTGAATGACTCACATGGGTTTCTAGCTTCAAGCATCCTGGAAAGAGGGTAAAGAAATCTCATTTATAGTGACATGCTTTTCACATGCTGTGGAGCTCAGTTATTATAAAGGATTATTAAGTATCCATTCATCTATCTAGGCAGGGTACACCTTTGACAGGTGGCAGTCTGTGACTGAACTCACACATAGAGAAAGACAGCAATTCATACTCACATTCACATATAGTCAATTTAGACTCACCTGTTAGCATAATGCATAACTCTCACAGACAGAGTGAACACACAGAAGGACTGGGTGAGGAATGATTATGCTTTAAAAAGCTGGGCATGGAGGTGTCACCTGAGACCTGCAGGCTGGGCAGCGAAGCCGGCGTCTAAAAAGTATCCAATGAACGGGCCACAGCACATGGGAGAGGTCATGCGTGATTCTGACAGCTTTATTTTGATCTACTGCTCACAAAGAGAGGACTCTGACTGGGAATCCAATAATAGGAGAGAACTTCATAAAGCGCTCTATGAAGGAATAGTAGAGCATTGCAAGGATGTTGTTTAAAGAGTTTTCTCAGGATACACTCCCATTGCTGGCATTTCCTGAGTCTTCTCTGTGTTGGTGTTGAATTTTAGTTGTTTTTCAAAGTTTGGCCCCAAATACTTTTACTCATTTACCAGTTCTACCTGTTCCCCTTGGATGGTGTTTATGATTATATCAGCCACTTGCCTCTTTTTTTTTTTTTTTTTTTTTAAAAACAACAACATCAAGACCATCTCTTTGTTCACATTAAGGAATTTGGCCCTACAATAAATAGAATAAAAAGAAAGGGTGAGAGAACACAAGTCTGTGGGGAACAAGCTGAGTTGTTGGTTACATAGATGAAACAGAATGAAGACTTTCTGGGGAAGAATATGTGGCTACATGTGTTAAATGAAAAAAAGACAGATCTGCAAACAGGAGCCTGGTTGTTGTGTTAGAGGTTTCCAGGGACTTGTGAATGGTGTCTATCCACAAGAATCTTCAGCCCCTCTGCTGCTCTTCTTTGGAATGGGAATAATCAGGGATTGCTGCCATAGCTGATACATCGATGGTACAGTGGAGCCATTGATAGAATTCAGGAACAAGAGCAGGAACGCCTCTTCCTAGCTGCTCAGTACAATCTTTAAACAGTTCTTGTTATCTGGCCCAGGTGCTGAGTTATCTTAGGTCTTCTTGAGTGCTTCTGTAGTTATTGCAAGGGCTGCGTCTCCAGGTTTAAGTGGGGAGATGGTAACATTTTAGTGGCAATTACTATCTTGCTCAAATCTGATGTGAAAGGTCATTAAGATTTGATGCTGGACTACTGCCTTCAACCTGAATAAACTCGTGGGAGGACTAGGTTGTATTCACAGGTGCCAAATTCTTCAAATCCAGTCAGGCAGAGCGAAGAATTCTGCTCTTAAATTTTTGCTCCACTTTATCGCTGCATTTATGTTTGGCAGATTTCTTAAAGCACGCCTGGCCTCTCTGTTCTCCTTTTTTATCAGCTCGTAAACCAGAGAAGAAAACTCTTTTTCTTCTTGAAGGTTTGGCTGTGTTCTCTTGTCACCTATGGTTTATTATTAGGGAACACTGTAATCTTTTCAGTAGCAATATGCATTGTCTTCTTCTTCTTCTTTTGGCTGCTCCCTTTATGGATCACCACAGCAGATCATACACCTCCATCTCACCCCCTCGTTGGATTCCTCCACTGTCACACCAACCCTCCACATGTCCTCCTTCACTACATCCATGAACCTTCGGTGTGGTCTTCTTCTTTTCCTCCTGCCTGGCTGCACAATCTTCAGCATCCTTTGTCCTATCCCTCCTCTGCACATGTCCAAACCATCTCCACCCTGCCTCTTTAACTTTGTCTTCAAAATGCTCAATATGAGCTGCCCCTCTCTTGTACTCATCTATACATTCTGGTCACTCCCAATGAAAGTCTCAAAGTTTCCAACACCACCTACTCTCTTTTTGTCACTGCCACCATCTGCAAACCTTGTAAACCTTCCCTTTCTTAGTAGAAATGAGGTTGTCTTGTCCAGAATTAACATTACAACTGACCAATAATGTTGTTGTGATGTCGAGTACCCAAATGTCTGCTGGACGCAGATCGAATGTTTCCAGCACCTTGTTGAATCGGTGCCATAAAGAATTAAAGCAGTTCTGAAGGCAAACGTGGTGTCCAACCCAGTCCTGGTAAGGTGTAGCTGACAAAGCTGGTGAGTCTTATAAGACTTGGACAGGTAGAACATTCATCTGGACTTTGGACCACATTAATACTGGGCAGGTAAACTGGCACTAAAATGGATATGAAGATGAAAAACAGGAAATAAGCGATGACGGTGTACTGAACACAAATCTAAACACAAGGTTAAGTGGTAATTTAGGACTGGAAGCAACGGGCATAAACATTCAGTGAATAGCAGAGGTAACTCAGAGAGCTTCTCAAAGTAATGACAACCTTTCAGTAAGAAAAGCACAAAAAAAAATCCAAATAGGCTTTTTAGATGAAAATTTTAGTCAGAATTAAGAAAGCGCCTACCATCATACTGCTGACATACACGGATGTTAATGTGCCACTATTTGTACACAGAGGGGTGAGTTGAATCTGCGTCTGTTGCTCTTACTCACTCGTCTCTGTCAGTTTCTTTTACCTTTGCTTACATTCTTTCTCCTTCACTCAAAGTCACCCAGTTTCACCCATTCAGTTAATCACTCACTTACTCATGCACTTTCTTTCTGGCATGCTTGAACTCCCTCACATCTTTTTTGTTTTCCCCTCTCCAGTCTGGCATTACCTCGTCAACAAAGCGCTGACCTTTGAACTCTCTGATTTCATTCCACTGCCTGCCTCTTCCTTCCCTCTCCACCTTCCTGGCCAGGTCATGACTTGAGAAGTGTGCGGCTGTGTTTGGAGATAGTCTTGTGAATTACTGTTCATATGTCAGCCTGTGGTTTACAGCACGTGTTGAAATTCTCCTTTGTTGTCTGACAGTGGCAGAGTGCGGAGATGGTTTACAGTTGCATGCGGGGCTGGAGGTATCTGGAAAAGCCTTGCCAACATGAAAGAGAAGCAAATTCCTCATATTTTCCCCCCGTTACATTTTCAGCACCGAGATCCAAAGTAAAAACCATTTGAACACCTGGGAGAATTTACCCTGCCAAAGAGCCAAATGGTCAACTTACCATCCAGTCCAATAACAGCGCTTCATCATTAAATGGAATTCTTTAGAAAAACCAGACGCAGGCTGTAAAATTATTAGATAATTGATCAAAGCTGGAAGTGCCTCAAGACTCCGGTTAATGGTAGACTGGAATCAGACTTGTCTATAGTGACACATGCTGACTGAGGTTGTTTTTTTCTGCAGCCCCTGTCTGGCTTCTGGCCTCAGGGAGGGTACATCTCTGAGCTGTTGCTTAACACAGCTGTGGGTAAACAGGCTGTGTTTAGATGCCCGTGTCTCAACCTGTAGACACGCGAGGACGCAGAGGCGCACAAACCGATACAGAGTGGGTGTGCTCGAAGTGCCACACCAAAAACTCTTGCCACAACTTGTTAGACTGAATGAAATTGTACTCTTGCACACCTATAGAGCATAACATGCACGCATCTTTTGCACACTGCAGAGAGATGTAGGGCTTCTAAGCAGGGAAAGTAACAGCGTTTAATCCTGAGTGGTATGTAATCTGAAGCCGGTTTCGCTAAAAGAGCTCATTGTCAGAAAGCGGAAAAAGTAAACATCATTTAAGGACGTTTTTGTGGGGGATAACTCACTGAAAGGCAATACTGTACACAGGGGAAAAAGAAATGTCTGTTTCATACTTTTACAGAAACTGTGCCATTGCAGAACAGTCTGTAAAAATAATTGCATTAAAGATAATTAGCATATCTGAAAACGCTTTACAGTGACCTCCTATTAAATCAAAATATCAAAATTTTCCTTTAAAACAAGGTGTGTGTCTTTCCATGTATAATTCCACCAAATTAAAACATATTAACATCGACCATCATATTAACAGACCACAACTGAGTATGTTACCTACAGACAGCTCTAATCACAGTCAGTGACTCTGTCATTACTCACATCATAGGCTGATATCACACTGAAGATTAACAAGCAGCTATTAAAAACCTAAACTGGAGCAAATATTGTTTTTTGACTCATTATTGGGGAGGTGAAAATACATCCATCCATCTTCTTAACTACTCATCTAGCTCAGGATGTCCCTGGAGTGTATCCCATACTTTGCTACCCCTCCCCCCTCTTGTGTTTAGTTGTTTACATATTATTTATGTAATATGTTTACATATTATTTATATTTTCACCAGTTGTTGTTTTTGTTGTTGAGAATTTTAATTGTACTTTTTGTATAATAGTTTCTCAACAGTACTTGTTTGTTTTTAATTTGTTAACTAGTTTGCGTGCACTTTTTAATTAAGATTTTTCTAAAAAAATTGATAACATTCATTTTCTATAAGCATTTTGTATTTAGTGTCCTGAGTTTCAGCTATTTAATAATAAAAAAGGAAACATCACAAAAAATAATTAAGGTCATGAAAATTGAGATTTAGCAATTCAATGAGGCATCCACCGTATTTATTGAAAAGTATCGGTATCGGCGATACTGGCCCCTATTTACTTGGTATTGGATCGATACCAAAATATGTAGTATCGCACACCACTACTGTAACTGTTGGCATGATGATATTGTATGAAGTCTTCAAATAAACCAGTGACAGAAAACCACTTGCGTCTGCCTGTGCTTCGAGGGAATTATAACTACTGCCACGTCCATCCAGACATAATTCAGTACATCATCACAATGTATATCCAGCAAAAACAGGGTAACACAATGGAAGTCAGTAGGTGAAGTAGAAAAAACAAAGAAAGGAACTCCCTGCAAAACTGAACAAGTTTCCTGAACACATGTAGCACTATGCTGCCACCTCAAAATATCTTCCTTTATCACTGTAATCACTTTCCACTCAGTTCTGGTTAATACAATTACAGAACATGGCGGCTTCTTTCCTGTAAGTGTCTACACTTTGTCAGGAGGACGTGATCAGTCAGAGAGGCGGGCCACATTCCACAATGTTATTTCCTAAAAGGAGCCACTCAAAGCTTCTGATATCGTCTAAGCACAACCCCTGATACTGTGATTCAGTGTAGAAACAATGCATTTTTTTAACCTGCTGGCAACAGGTGGTTTCAACAAGTGTCAGACATATTCTACACAAGCATTCATGCAAATGTACGCCCTTTGCTGTAGTACAGTATATTGTGCACAAACAGTGGCAAATCATTTGGTACACCGATTTAAGAAAAGCCCAAAATATTCTGGTGTCCTGTCTAGACAGGCCGCTGCAATTTAGTTTCCTAGAACTCCACCTGCAGTGATTAAAACTTGGAGATGCTTCTCTGTTTTTACGTGACCCATTTTTACACAGGATACGATGGTTCAAACTTGAGCTTCAGCCTGGTTTTGGCAGTGAGTTTGTTCAGCTGTGCGGGGCTGGACTGAAGACTCGCTTGTCCCACCAGTCCACGTTCACCCTAACCGACCAACATGCAGCCAACAGCAGCACAGCATGCAGCTGCCTCTCGGGCTTCCCTAAGCTGACCTGCAAGGCCGTCAAGCAGGAACAGCAGGTCAGACAAACGTGACAAAGGTTTATTTATTTTTGTTCAGTCAGACAGTCACGGACCATTTCCCTCCACAATGGTTTATTTTCACATTTACGGCATCCATTAGCCCCTGAGCATCCAAAACAGGGATCTGCGATTTGTGCATATGTAAGCTATAAAGAGCAGTGAGTGGTGGGGCAAGTGCAGCTCTGCCTGCCTCTAAACCAGGAGCAGTATTTGCGTTGGATAGGACGGATTTGGAGAGATGTGTTTCTATTCGTTGCTCTGAGCTCTGAGCCAACTGGTCCATTTTCCCCGATCCACTTTCACAGGCTGCTTTTATCCTTCACAAAGCCCAAATACCGCAAGGAAAATGGGACGGGGCGGAGTTCAAACGACAGCTCAAAAGTTTTATGTTGAGACGAATTAGAAATGACTTTTTAAATGCCACTCTGTATGTGCTGCCCTACTGTAAGGACTCCGCTAATGAATTTAATGTGCAGTTTTTGGCATAGGATGTTCATTTTGCTTTTTTGGCTGATCAAAACGTACGAGTGATTTATAGCTGCAGGGAAAACTCTGGGTTGTTTGGTCCTGCGGGCGTCTTATTACACTTTTTTAGTTTCCCTTGTCTGCGTCACCACTGCATCAGACTGTGTTTACCATTTTACATACAGGCTGGTAGGGAAATATTGCTCTTCAGTTGTAATTTCAGGCTGATAGACCGAGAGCTATCATTGTATAGTGCATAAGGTTTAAGATGAGAGGTCTGTGGAGTTCATTTTATTTCCAATTATTTTGCAGTTTTCTTTTAGAGAAATGTTCCTCAGCTTAAAAAAATGCATCAAGTTCAAAGGGAGTTACATGAAGATTAAGAAGGAAGATTTAAACACACGTTTCTGCTAATGTGAGTCTAAAAGTCTGCAGCTGCTGGTTGGAAAGGTTCAACCTGCCTGCTGCATGTAATTATTTACTATTCACTGAAAATGGCACCTTTTTTTTTTTTACTTTTGGAGCACGTCATTTGCATCCGCTTTGTAATTTTGAGTCTTTGTGAAAATTTTTGTGGACAGCTGTAAGGAAAGTGGTGCCACTTATCATCAGAGGTGGTCCCACCTCAACCTCAGACCTTTATATGTATTGTAAAGCTTGTTGCTCTTATTTTACTTGATCATTTAGGCTCTGGTGCTTGACCGGAGGCCTGGGAGCTTGAGGGTCCAGTGCAGTATCTTTGCTGTTCCTAGGACTGCAATCTTCTGGACAGAGATCTCAGGTGTTGTTCCTGGGATCCCATTTTGGTGGTTACTGCCCTGAGTGTGCCGATTATTACCGTTGCCTGATGTGGACCGTTGCCATAGATATTGCACTTAGAGCTATACATATATAAAATTTGCCACAATGCTGAAAATTTTGACTGCCACAACTTTATTGCTGTACATATCCCATATAGTCAAGTAAAAAATAGCTTTGGGGGTAGTTGGCTCTCAGACTTCATGTGTTGGTTTTAGTTTTTACAGAATGAACTTCTGCATCTGATCCGTCACGTTACAGTTTCCCCAAAACACTCCTTCTTTACTCTCTCAGCACTGGGAGGCAAAAATCCCCGATGAAGAAGATTTGCCACCAACGTCGCTGACAGATATATTTAAAACCATCACTCTTTCATTGCCAACTCATCGTGAAGGTTCTTCCATGGGCCGAGTGACATGATGTTTGGGTTGGATGTCATACAGGGATTTATCTAAACTCAGCTGATGATGTGATAACTGACAGGAAGTCTAGCAGAGAGCAGAGGGATTTTACGCCACACGGGCGACGGGTGTAGCTGGAGGCATCGTGCTTTTAGATTGCCCTTTATCCATTCAGTTTATTTTTCTTTGTTTTGTTTCTTAAATCCACCCTGAGGTAACTTTTTTTTAAAAACTGAGAGGAACTTGGGATGACCACACAAAACACATCTTTAGCTGTAACTCACAAATCCATGCAATGATTATTGCAAAATTTCACACAAATGTCTCAAAGGATTCAAGCAGGAAGTGAAGGCATTTTTACATCTGAAAGGTCAAAGGTCATTTTCAGTTGGATATCATAATATTTTGCAAAAGCACTTTAACCATTTTCAAAGCTGCGCAGAAGGGAAAATAGTGAGTCAAAATATTACTGTATAGCACTGTGTGCACATATGGTGTTCCTGTTCATACTGAGGCTCCATCACTCCTGGCTCTTTATGTGTAAATGGCATCGTTACGTAGGGGAGACCGGGGATAGTTGTAACATTTTTGACATTTCTGTCTGTAATTTGGAGCTCGTTTAAGGTAGTGGATTCAAAATGTAATGCAAAGTATTTACATGTCTCTGCTATTAAATCGTGCAGCTATTTTCTCTGCAGCACAATTACCCATTGCATGGTATGGTCTCAAACACAAAGAGTGAAATGTTACAATTAACCCCATAGTCTGGGTTAGTTGTAACATATCCTGGGGTGAAATGTAACACAATGAAA
Organism: Astatotilapia calliptera; assembly: GCF_964374335.1. Classification (NCBI taxonomy): domain Eukaryota; kingdom Metazoa; phylum Chordata; class Actinopteri; order Cichliformes; family Cichlidae; genus Astatotilapia; species Astatotilapia calliptera. Next base: position 12,581,540 of record NC_137433.1, on the reverse strand, counting down.
TAAGGGTACTAACAAAACATTAACATGTAATCTTTGTTTATTTAACACATGAATGCACTTAGAGCCATTTATGTAGCTGTGTGTGTGTGTGACAGAATGCAGAAATCTAGCTTTTGAACATATTCCAACCCCCCAAAAAAGACAAATTATGGAATTTTCTGCAACTGAATATTTCATTAATTTTGGTTGGTCTTCCTTGCGTTTGGCCTCATTGGCTCAGTGGGCATTATAACCTACAGCTCTTGCACCAACTTTGAACATAACAATGAAGCTGAAAAAATGTAGTTGTTCACCAGCATCGCAATTCCATTACTTTTTATCATGGCTTACCTTGGTGTGGTTTGCAAAGTGCTTCAGAAAGATGAGGAAATCTGTTTCTTGCACCCATCCTGATTTATTTCCACTACCAGTACTTCCTACTGGTCCATCTCTGACACAGTGGTCTGCATAATGTATGTGTGGGAACACAAACAGTGGAGGAATTGTGTTGCCAATGGCATTAACCGCATATACAAAAGCGACCAGTGAATCTCTCTCTGCTGATGTCGTTGCCCCAACTTGTTTAATATAAGTTAAAGTAATAGTGTGGTAAGTTGTAACATCTGCATTATTGTTACAACTAACCCAGACTGTTGCTGTTACAACTGACCCAGACTCCTATAGCCATGAACTCGCTAACATTACAGGCAATGGCTAAAACATTAGCACTAAAGACCTACACAGAATATATCCCCACAGACATACAAATAACATAATTTAAGTTTGATGACTTTAACTGCAAAGCAGATAATGCTATTAGAAATTGAAATAAAGTAGAAAAAATTACTTTTTGGTATACAAATTACTTTTTTTCATGTTAAATTGTCTGTGTTTGACAAAATGTGCTGATTTTTCACATGTGATAGCAGAACTGAGATGGGCATGCACAGGATGAGTCACATCATTTGAAACTTACCCTGATTGGAGAAATTGGAAGTGTTACAACTGACCCACGTTACAACTATCCCCGGTCTCCCCTACTCACGTGTATGAACAGGCTGTGCTGATAAGAGCTTGGCTACAACCTATTCCTTGTGTGATTCTTTCTGCACCTTCACTGAGAATCCACATGTTAAATATACATATATCAAGTTGAGATCAGAAGAAAAATAGGATACTTTCATTCTTTCTATCTTATAAAAATAGGTGTCACTAGTATTTGGAGGTCTATAAAAGAAGGTGACATCTCTGCTTCCTCAGATCGAACATTTATAGAACATTTATCAGTGCTTTCTTAACTACAAGGAGACATTTGTCTTGTTAACAAATCATTGCTGGCTATAAAGAAAAACTGATCATATACAGTATGTTAGCAGGCACAGGCTTCTATCCAGCAGGAAGTAATAACATATAATTTGATCCTTTGACACCACAGCATGTGCACAGTCGTTTTTGTTGTCTGGTTATTTCAAAATATGACACATTATTCAACGGAAAACACACAAACACTGTGTAACAGTCATCTTTTGTGGTTGCTCACTGATGGCGTGTGAGTATGCGTATTTGAACGTGCTCGCACAGGCACGGAGGGAGTGTGGCGGGCCAAGCAGGTCTGATATTATTAGCGGGTGCTGAGCCACACAGACACAAACACACGCGCACACACCTACACACACCTGAGCCGCTGGGTTAGAGTGACTGTGCAGTAAGGGATGCAGACTGTGACTCACACCGTGAACATGACACCCGCACTGTCCGGGCCATCGCATGTCACCGAGACACACCCTGCTTGCGCACAAAAAAACTCAGCTTCTGACGCAAACGAGGCAAATGAAAATGAATGAAAATGAATCCTGCCTGTCCGCCCCTCGAGGCACAGAAAGACCTTGTAGGCCTACGAGTTTTGTTTTGTTTTTTTAAATGTAATTTTATGGCTGCACCGGCAAGTTTCCATTGATTCATCTATTGATTACCCTGAGAAATGTGTTGAAATAAATGGGCCCACCTTTTTTTTAAGGATGAATATTTCATCCACATGTGTATAAGTTTATTGATAGCATGTGGCTCCATTTAATGCAGACACATAAAACAACAAGCAGGAAGCATTAAAACCATGTGAGCCTGGCTTCGCTCGCTCTGCAAGGGACCCACTTCTCAATTCAGCCTGTGTGCTCCCAGCCCAAAAAAGGGACACACACACACACACACACACACACACACACACACACACACACACACACACACACACACACACACACACACACACACACACACACACACACAGCTGTTCAAGCAATTAGGCACGCCTGTTCTCCATGTTGGAATAATAAATACAGACTGAGGGGTACTGCCCCACTATACCCAGTTAATGCATCTCTTTTAGCTCTCCGTACCTTATTAGAATAAACAGAAGTGGCGTGCAGGTTTGGCAAAAAGTTGACGAGTGGCAAACAGACCAAAGGGTTGTAGGCGAGCTCACATACATCTCGTGGTTTGTTTAAGCTGACCACAGGAGCAGTTTGTACAGTGTGAGTGTGCCTGGCGGTACAATCAGCGTGAGAAAGTTTGGTGCATTTTAAATTGACTTTGGTTTGCTCGCCTGTGATTGACCAGCCCCTATTTTAAAAGTGCCAATACAATAACAACCCCCACCCCACCAATGTGGTCTTCTTTAGAGGGGGTAAAACAAAAGCTTATTTTAACAACAGTCTCACTCGTTCCTGGCAGTGGGTATCATTTATTTGTGACAACCAACAGCGCGGATGACTCCCTCCATGGTAAACAGTCATAAAATAACCCAGGATTCAGTTGCATAAACACAAATAGCTGACTATTCATAGCCCCAATGAGAGCTTCCAGGGACACCAGAGGGCCTTGAAATGCACTATCGCCACTTGTGGAGTTATGACAGGGTAGGAACTGAGGCTGCCTGAAGTGCAAGGTAAACAAAGGCATTTGTTTACAACTTCTCCTTTCCATTGAGTTTTAGTTTTTGTCTCCCCTTCTTGTTCTTCTTGTTCTTGTTCTTCTTCTTCTTCCTCTTCTTCTTTTTTTTTTAAAGGTATTTGCTTCTCTTTGTGAAAAGAGAAACACTCTGTTTTGTTCCTCCACCCTGTAATTTCCCCTCACACAAACTTTGCTCCGGCCATCAGTGCCACAACCTGAATAAGAAAGGGGTTTTCACGTAGACAAAGATGCTTTCCATCAGTATTTTGCTTCTTCCGGTGCTTGTGCACACTGATTTGGTCTTATGTAACTCTGTCACGTGAACCTCTCTACAGATTGGATGGTAAAGGTGTCAGAGCTCCCCCTAATAGTTGCAAGCTATTTTCTCAGTAAGACATTAACTTATCATTACCACCACCACTGACCACAGTGGAAGAGGGTGTGAGTAAGCACTGTGCTGATTGATCGGTCTGTTTATTTTTTCATTTTGCCTGACAGGAATTTCATACTTTAACTTTCAGATCCCTTACAGATGGCCAAGCCAGGCCTTTGAATCCCCCACTGTAATTAACCTTTGGAGGAGAATAACAAACCAGTCCACAGGGGCACTGTGGCCTGGCTCAGCTGCTTTGATGTGGTTCCTGTGTTTGTTCTGCCAATGCACTGAAAGGGAGGTGAACTCTGTCGACGTGTCCGTGTCTCCCGATGGGAGGATGGTGCCGGTGGGGGTGGGGGGCTCACACCCGTGGGGGTCTGACACACCACAAACTCAACCAGCATGGGAGGAGCTGTTATCGTCTTTCTGAAGCACTGGCTACATTTCTTTACAGTCAGGACCCGGGCTTTGCCCAAAGTTTTTTTTCTTTCTGCCTTAAGTGACCCACAGGACCTAATGATGAGCTTAGGTGATGCATTCACTCACTGATTGAGAGATAGTTGCTCTGTTGATAGCTCTCAGATAGCTCTTTTGTCTTTACGTGTTATCTCTGTTTACCCAGAAATCATGTCACAACCTATGATTGGGGAATGCTAAGTAGAGCATTCATATCTGGCTTTGGATTCTTTCTCCTGGGCTGTTTTACTTGTTACACAACCCTTGAGGTTGAGTAATGTGTCAGTTTGTGTGTGCTGCTCTGTCTTATCATCTTATCTTAAGTAATTTTTTTCCTGTTAAATCCTCTGTCAACTGGTTTGTTTTATAACTTACAAAGTTTTTATATTATGCCAGTGATTATTCAGGTAATTTTTATTTAGTAGTTTATTTGTATTTATTTTACAAACAACATACAACAGTGTCACTTTGTTAAAGTATGTGCTAATACTATAACTCATACATAAAAGTGGATTGTTGTGCACCCACTTCCAGAGATCAGTCAGTGGCCCGTACTTTTACCCAGAGCGCTGCATCGGGGGTGCTTTTCCTTCAGCATTGTCTCCATGTGCATTTCTAACAGGCCTGAGAAACAATGTTGGCTTTGTGAAGGGTTTCCATGAGTTTTCTGTTAGGGACGTGGCATTTCAGAGAAACAGATTCCTTTGAATGTGTCACAATGGCAGTGGATTTTTGTGTTTCAAAGTGTGGGTTGTTTGCAAAATGGGCCTTCAAAGGTATAACACGCTCAAAACTCAGTTAAACAGTATACGTATACTGATCTTCTTTACAAGCTTTTAACTAAATACTTATCTGTTTCCTTCCTCTTTGCAGAATTGTTGCATGTATGTGCATTTTGTACGCGCACTGCAAAATTTTCCACTGACCCTGATTTGTCAGCGGGTGGAGGGGGGTGCAGAGCAGTGCAGCAGCTCTAAGCTGTTGACAGACTAGTGCTCCATCCTATCGGCTCTGTATAGCTAACATTCTGGCTCAATGGGCCGTTTCAGCACCTCGACACTCTATCCCAACAGGACTGCTAACACCTCGCTAAAGCTGCGCTATACATTCTTTTACCCTGTGTCTGTGTTTTGAAGTACAGCTGTTTATGTTTGATCAGGTCTGGCTAAAAGCTAAGTGTAACACATGATGATTTTGTGCATTCAGTACAAGAAAATTGTTGTTGTTGTTGTTTTTTAAAAAGGAAATTTGTTGTCAAGAAACCAAAAGCTTAGATAGTAAATCTATGTTATATAAACTGCATAAAAACCCTAAACATTTTCTCACCTTTCAGCTGAATGTTTTGGTGAGGGATGGATACACATATGTCACATAAACACAGTTGCTCTATAACACAAGCCTTGAAACCAGCGACTGAGACCATAAACATATTGGAAAAGTGTTCACTCAGATCATGGATCAAGTAAGAAAAAGGGTTATTTTCTGTTGGACATCTATGCAACCTGACTTCTTTTTGAAACTACAGTGTCTTCCCCTGCTGGCCATTACAAAGAGTGCAGGTTAAATCTGTGCACTCTCAGAAAATAACCGTTATAACTGAGACAATAAGCATAATGTTCATGTATACAAAGGGACCAAAAAGAGGTGTTACAGTGTACCAGAGGAAGATGATCCAAGGGCAAAAGATGGGTGGCTCTAATTATTTATTCAGCTAGATTAAAAATATAGCTTGAACCCAAAATTATATTTTTTGTTGCAAATTATTCCTGCACACGTGGCGATACAGTGTTAATGATAACTTTTCAAACATACATGTACTGTAATGTGATATGACACATTTATTTAAACAGATGTGTAAGCAGTTATCATAATTAACTGAGTGGAGGAAGCTGATGTGCCCAGGAAAGAAACAAACGTACCCCCACTCCCACAAACACACTCACCCAACAAAACAAAACAGACAAACATGAGATGAAACAATGAAAACAAACAAACAAACAAACAAACAAACAAACAAACAAAGCAAAGAGGGCGGGCCCTGTTGCTTGCACTCTGCTCTTTTTATAACTCTCTGCGGGTTCACGGAGGCTGGCTCCTGCATGGCTGCCCAAGGCATTTGGTTACCAAGAATTTAATGTGCGCGAGCTTACATCAGAGGCCACTCGCTCGAGTTTGTGACTAAGTGCAATCTCATGTTGTGACAGCGTGTGTCACCTTTACTGGCTGCAAGGTCACAGAGGGTGCAGGTTTAGGGTGCATGCATAAAAGCAGTTTATGTGAGCCATATATGAAAAGTGAGTTACTGTCAGGTTTATAGAGGAAATTAGTTAAAAAATATACACTCAACAAAAATATAAACGCAACACCTTTGTTACTGCTCCCATTCCCCATGGGATGGACGTAGAGACCTAAAATTCATTCCAGATACACAATATAACCATCCCTCCCAAACAGTGGTCACAAATCAGTCCAAATGTGTGGTAGTGGGCACATCTGCTATATTGAGATAATCCATCCCACTGATACAGATACATTTAACCTGTAAAGGCAGCTTATTTAGGGAAGAGCAGTGTGTCATGATTTATGACATGAATCATTATCAATTTGCAAATTCTGAACACTTCTAAGGACCACTACATCACTGTGATTTTTTTTTTTTTTAACTTTTACAACACAACTTTTAATTTTTCATGTATTTTGTAGCTGGGAATTTTGGAGACCTGACCTTTAAAGCACTTTGGGTCAGCTTTGTGGTAAAGACTAAAAATATAAAGTAGATATGATATTCGGCACAAAAAGGTTCAGACATTTTTCATACTGCAATCTTTGAGGTTGTTACATTTACAAATATATAAGATAAGATGTATGCAACCCACTGAACTGTGTTATATATATATATATATATATATATATATATATATATATATATATATATATATATATATATATATATATATATAACACAGTTCAGTGGGTTGCATACTGATAGCAACAAATCGTGCTAGTATCAATCCAATACCAGGGTTCGTATCAAAACTGCTGATATTTGGATCAGACTTTCTGGTGTAAACTCAAGCATAAAGATGATAGAATTACTTACTCATTTAGTAATTTGGTGTAGTTGCAGGGGGACCTCCAAATTAGGTTATTTAGGTAATATAAAGTAAACTGCTTTTTGCAGTTATCCGATAATGTGACATTTGTTTTTCCTCCATGGTCAGGCCTAACTGTAGCAAGTTCTTATGTCAGCAGCTATTTTGTTAAGTACACTCATAAACATTGGTAATAAGGAATTTATTATAAATCCCAGTTACAAAGAAACCATTTTAGGGCAAGTATGGCATGGTTGGAAATGCTCAAGGGACCACCTGTAGCAGCACAACTCTGTTAAAGGCCAGCATTTTGACAGGCTGGAGGTAGTGTGGGTGGTCTGACAAGGCTCAGGTTCTAATGTCCTCTTGCAAAGTCAGCAAGCCCAACACCCTCTGCCCACACTGACACCACATTACCTAAAGACAGCCCCTTGTGAGCACCAGTAACTTAATTGGGAGCACTGACTTCCAGGAAAAGCACCAGCTTGTGTGATGTCTTTGCTGCCACTTCATCCGCCTATTTACACCTTTTTACCTCTGCTCTCTCAGACTTACTCAGTCACTTCGTCACTGCATCTATTCCCTTTCTAAAACTCACTGCTTCTCCAGTTTGCCCCTGTGTGGATAGCAGGAATCTGAAGCATGGTTGTGCTGAAACTGAATCCTCAGAATGGGAGTGGGAGACTGAGCAGACTGCTTGAGGGAGGTCATGCAGGTTTATGGAAGGTCACAGCAGAGCTCACCTAACGGTCGGGCCCAGCACTGATCACACATGCAAACATGGTGTACTTTGATCATATGCCTTGAGGTGGTCCCCCATCCAGCGACCTCCAACAAGTTCTAAAGTTATGCAAGCGCCACAAGGGTGGTGGGGTGGTTGGGTGTGTGTGTGTGTGTGTGACCTCCTGTTCCACCTCAGTCTTGTGACTGTGGGGCACAAAGATGGTGGTGGGCATTTGAGCCATGTGGAAGGTGACTCCTGGTGCCAGTGTTGGGTTTCAGACTCGACCCGCAAAGTTGGAAGCAGAGACCATGCACTGCTGCTCTCGGGCCAGACAGCGGGATGTAGGGAGAGAAGCAGAGTGACAAAGAGTTTGAAATAGAAAATTTAAGAAAGAGAAACCGCACCTTCATAACAACTCACCATCCCCACCAACACTGACAGCACAATTCTGGTGAATCACTTATTGGGTGTGAGTAACATTTTTACAACACAAACTGATAAGATACAGCTGGAATGTTTTTGGATCCTGGTTGTAAAACTAGAGACTCTCAAGAACTAATTTATGTGAAGTTTTCCTATTTTAAAATTAGACATCTGTGAAAAATGATGTAATGAGTAAAACAAGCACCCTTTAGAAAAATCTCAGAGAACCTTTGGGATCACATTTTCTGCTAATTTAGAGACGTTATTTTAAATAATGTGGTTTTACTTGAAGTTTAGGGAACACCATGCATGAAAGGGTTAAAGCAACCAAAATGAGCATTTCATCTAAATAGTCTTGTTACAGACAATCATTTTTACTGTTATCTTTAATGACTAATGCATTTAAAGCTTGACAAACTTTCATTACAGTTGCATGTAAGGATAGAGTCAAAGTTTTTAATTCTTTTCCACATTTTTGAGCCAGTGATTTATTTCTGTGTGATATTTTTCATTCATCCATTGCTGTGAGTGCTGCTTCGATAAATGCTTTCTTTTATTCCTGGCATGTCTGAGTTTGGCAAGGAAGAGAAGGTGAAAAGACTGAAGACAAACCCGGAGGAGGAGGTGGATGTTTTGAGGAGGATACTTAACAAAACAGTGCAGGCCAGGAAGGACTCCAGAATCAGATAAAATGTTGTTTAGTGCTACTCAGGCTTGAATTTTCTTACTTTTGCATTATTAAAGAAATGTATTGACTTTCTGCTTTGGATGGACCTCATGGTTAAGGTGTTGCTATCTAGATGGGAGCAAACTATGTGCAATCTCGAGGTTATGGCATCATCCACTTCCAGATTTGGTTTATGTACACATTGGATGAGATGGTCAAGAAATTATTCTCTCCAGCACCTCATCACATGTGACGTGAGGGTAACTGGTCATTAAGTCATTAAGCTCTGATGGCATTGACTTATTCGGTACAGGAACTGTCCAGGATATTTTCCATAACACCGGTATCTCTCTGACTGAGGCTGTAAATGTGACTCAGGATCCCAGATGGTTGGTCTGTGCAAATAAAATGTGGATGATGGATAGAAGTCCAACCTACAGCTTAGAACACATGCATGTGTCTGGTGCCAGATGCAAAAGTTTGACACAAAAACATGAAATGAGTCCACCACAGATAAACTTCTCTATTGGCATGAGGATAAAGTTGTTAGAGGATCACGAAAATTATTCCAAGTTATCACAAGGCTGATATGAATGTCTGGAACAAGGATCATGGCAAACTGTATGTGTTCCTACCATACATCCAATCTCTTCCACTTATCCTTATCTGGGTCAAGGGTGGCTGGGGGGAGGGGAGAGTGCTAGACCTTGTCCGTTACTGTCTTTAAGTCTGACGTCATTAGTCGTTTCTGGTTCCAACCTCTGCTTCAGGTCCCAAATTCAAAGTAACACTGCGGCATCACTGAGAGTTAAAAACTGTCTAAATTCTTTCATGTTTAATAAAATGATGATCAGTGCTGCTGCTCTACCAGGTGTAACAATTAAGTTTAACATCCAGGCATCCATGAAAACAGAATTTATGAAATTTAACACAGTTAGAAGTTAGCAGGAAGTTAGCTCGCTAGTTTCCACCTAAACATAATATAGCATGTTATGACTGAGGGATTTCTGAAAAAATTGAATTGTAGAGCTCTGCCATCGCTTCTGACATAAACAAAGACAGAAAACTAAACAGTAATAACGTTTGTAGGGTTACTGATGTTGGGCTAGCTGGTATATAATGATGTGCTATGTGGTGGCTGGCTACACAGCTATGGTTAGCATAATATAAACACACAAAGCGCAAGGATGAATGCTAACTTTTTTCCACTTGATAAAAGTTAACCCGAGGGTTCCTGAAGGTTAGGAGAACATGTAGTTGCATGGCAGGATGCTGTAAACGGACCAAACTTCAGTCAGGAAAACACCTGAGATAATCTATCCACAATACGAGGTTAGGCATTAATATACTGCTGCATGGGCTGGGCTGTAGTTACATTGTAAGGTTTTAAAAACTGAGATTTTAAATGACAGTGGTAATAAAAACCGAGAGAGATCAAAAGTGACCACTGACTGTTTTTTAGGGGCTTGTTCAGATTTTAAAAAACAAGTTACAAAGCATTAAAACGTGTTAAAAACACAACAGCCTCAATAAACACAGAGTATTTTGGACCTAGAAGCAGGGTTTATCACGTCATCACTTAAAGACCGATAGGGTGAGAGAACAGCACAGTTGCACTGTTGCCTCACAGCAAGAAGGTCCTGACTTTGACTTCACCACCTTGTCAGGGTCTTTCTGTGTGGAGTTTGCATTTCAATGCGTTTGCGTGGGTTCTGTCCGAGTAAGATGTGGTTGGGTTAATTGATGAATCTAAATTGGTCTTAGGTGTGAATGTGAGTGCTGTATGTGATAACCAGTCAAAACCACAAATGTCAACTTTACACTAGAAGAACAGTGAGGACACGTATAAGACATAGAGTCGTGCGCTTCATAAATAATCTCAGACATGTTACCGACACCAGGCTCTATAAATATCTGCCCCAAACAAAGCAGCAATCCAACTAAATACTGGCAAAAATAAAAATGTGCAAACTTAGATTAGCTGTGTAAGACCATCACAAACTTCAGCACAGTACAGTGCTGAGATAATATCTTAGTGGTGGGTTGACAGACAGAGTGACTGAGTGAACTACAGTGGGCTAGAAATGGCAGAATAACATATGAACTGCATGTACTTGAACTGAAACCATACTTCACAGGCTTCACGCTCTCTTGTGCCATTTGAAATGTGTTTGCACTGAACTAAAATAAAACACAGGCTCAGTTTTCACTCGCAGACACAGAACATTGTACTCTAATGTGTCTAGACAGTGACAGAAGTGCATATTAGTCACATGTACCACTTTTAAACAGCAAAGAAAGAAACTGAGACGTGATAGCGTGGCACAGCACTGCTGGCTGTCGGCTGGTGACAGATTAGATGACAAATCTACGTCTCTGACTCTCATACAGAGACATTTTCTGGCTCGCCCTGTCACATTCATTTCCCTCTATATGTTTGTTGCTGGGCCTCCCTGGTTGTTGCTAGCACATGTGGGCTAAAATTAGCTCACTGCCAATTGTGAAGTTTGGACCTTTATTACGGCCGTAATAGCTAGTGTTGCCGCCTTTTACTGTAGACTGTAACTGACTGCTAGTGAGGCAAAAAAAAAAAAAAAAAAAAAGGCAATGGGACACACCCGGTGAATATGAGATAGAAAAAAATACTTAAAGGGACTTGCCCTGAAAATATCCTGAGACACCACCAACTATAGGAACAGTGGCACTGTCCAAAAATACATAGTGCACAATATGCGGCTGATGTTTGGGTGGGTATGTGATTACTTCTAGTTTATTAACAGGTTCAGTAAAACTGCCAAAACTATTTTTTCCTGGTAAAATGTGGAAATCTCGCACAGATAAATCAAACATAGATTTCAACAGCGCTACAAAACACTGGCACATTTTGTGTTTTTTGTATTCGTATATTTGCCCTTTGTGTCTGTTGCGATAGCATCAGCGTTCTTTTGTTTGAGAAAGACAAAAGTGAGGGTGGGAGTGAAACTGTGTTTATATGTCCCAGGCTTATCAACAGTGTTGACTGAGAGGAAACCTAACCTCACCATGACCTTGAACTGGTGTGGCACAGCCGTGTTAAAAAAACCCAGAGTCAACAAACACACCCTTAAATCAGATTTGGCACATTTTATGTCAATATGTCTTATCTTCGGCATTACCATCTCACCCTGCAGCAGATGACCTATCTAATGGAAAAAGCATGATCTTAATGGGTTCAGATCACTCCCACTCTTATCCAGTGTGTTTGTGTACAGGATTCCAACTTGATGCGTCTGAGCCAACTCAGCATTTGGATTTTTACATAATTACATGTTAACATCAAAAAGACCCTCATGGTCAACAAACTTCACCCGCACAGAACAGACTTCTTCTATATGCTGTTAGTAGATGTAAGCTTCCACACGTAAAATCGTGATTTTTGGAAAAATAACTGCTTTAAAAAAGCACCGACACAGCAAATGAGGTTGAAAGATCCAGTTCAGCGAGTTGATGATTACAAACGCCTAACTGTCATTCACACTACACATGCTCGAACTTCATTCCTTTGTACATTTTGACTTATAAAAATAATCTAACTGGGAAATTAGCTATAGACAGACCCAAACTAACCACTACGATAGCCTAGCTGTTAGCCTCCACCCTGAATTGGATAAGAGAAGGAAACGGATGAATGGATGGAGACCAAAACTGACATCTGGGATGGGGTCCAGCATATTTAAACTGAAACCTCATGGTACTCAATTAAAAGAACTTCATCCTCAGAGACTTGCACAGGCAGGTAATCAAACACGGGTTAATCTAAATGGATTTCTACTTAACTAACTTCTTCTCTATTTAAAATCTTCTCTATTTAAAATCCTGTCTTATCTCATGCGGTACATCACATCTATCAAAAACTGTCTATTTGTAGAGGTTTTATATATATAATGCTTCAGCTGGTGGGTGGTAAGAAATCAAGTGCTGACAGCTGTGTAGTCAACCAAGACTTAGTGCTTTTCTAGGAATCTGAGCCTTTTATTAGATTGGTGGAAAAAAACAACCACATTTCCAGTTAAGATGTCCTCATATTTCTTTGTCAACACCAGCCTGTCCGGTGCAAATGTGAGAGCGGACGTCCGGTGGGTCGGTCAGGCTATGGTCATCCAGGAGCTCGGTTACTTGTGGGAAGGCTTCTGTAATGCTCTTCTTATGCAATAGGAGTGCATGAAATAGTTTAGTATGAGAAAGTCTAAAAGCTGCAGCTGTGCAAACAAGAATTCGAACAGCCTGCAGCAGGTGGGGTGTGAGTCTTTTTCACTACCTGAATTTCTTTGCACTGCTGACTCTGTCCTTCTGCAGACTTTAGCTGCAGATTTAATCTTACATGGGATCAAGAAGACTTCCTCCTGTCATGATATGAGAACAGGCTGATGGTTGTCTGAATGGGAAATCTCCAGGTACTCTATGCTTTCATGTGAAGCTGATGGATTTTGCATTTCTTTCCACTTGGATGTGATTATTGAAATAAGAACGAAGAAAGGGAAAATCTTCAGCGTCTCTTTATTAAACAGGATCCGTGCAGGTGCAAGAAAAAAGTCAAGAACAACCAGCTGAGGCTTTTGCCAAGTGCTTGTTGCCAGAATAACTGTGGCCACCACAGTGCAAATTTCTCCTTTAATCATTTCCATGCGTCTTGCAGGGATTGAGAAAATTGCTGTCATGAGTGGTACGCAGACACACGCTGTTCACCGCAACGTTAAAGTAAACACAAGTGAAGCTCGGCCTCTTTTTGTTTACCTTGCTTTCCCAGTCGCCAAACAAAGGCGCCAAATTGGTCTAAATCAAAACATTGTGAAAGTGCAAATGGTTTTTGAATGCAGCCGTTTTGTCTAACTTAAGAAGTAATCCTATTTGACACATGGGACAGTGAGTAATGTATAGCATCTCCGTGTCCTCTAATTCCCCAAGCCACACAATCATTTCTTTTCCCCTCTTTCTCTCTCTGCCTCTCATTTGTGCAACCTAGCATTTCCACCAGCCGTGCTCATTAATTAGCTTTCCCTTATGGGAAACAGATGAGTTTAAATAAATTAGAATCATGCCTTGAATTGTTTTAATGCCTCGACTCAAGCTCCCAAGCTGCAGTTTTAAAGCATGCTCTCGCCAGTTCAACCCAAAGGGATTTGAAAATGGTAGGAGAGCTGAGGGAAAAGTTACAGAACCACACATGCTTAAAGGTCCTGAGTTATTGTTCTCCACCACCAGATTTTTCTTTTTCCCAGGCGTAGAAATGTGTTTTGAAAGCCAGACGGGCTGATTCATCAGACACCGGAGCCTATATTTACAATAATCAGCGCCTTTATCTCAGGCACTCCCTCATAACCGTTTCTGCTTTCAAGATTAAGCTCGGGGCAGTTTGCCATATCTTACCTTACAGCAGCTCTCACTGTGGAGTCAAGTCATTCAAACATTTTGTGTTTTCTTTTCTTAATTTCTCTACTTTGGGGAGAAATTTAACTTTCCATCCTGTGGCTGTAGCAGGTGACCCTGAACTATCTCTCAGTTGTGCTGCAATAGGCTGCGACTGCTCCAGGACTTGTGATGCACTGAGAGCTCTCCACTCACCTCCACATGTGTTTATATACCACTGCAGCATGTCATTACATTTTTGTCTTCTCTCTCCATTAGTGTGGGTTTTATCCAGTCTCCCTGTGTGCACTCTTTTTTCTCTTACTCCTCACACTCAACCAGTCATGGCACAAACATGGCTTCAAACTGCTTGCTCACAGAGTGTTGCTTGATTGGTGGGGTTACCTCCAGAAAACTGTAGGGTCTTTCCCTAAAATAAAGCACCTTGAGGCTACTGTTGTTGTGATGTGGTGCTGTGTAAATAAATCAAAATTTTCCTGATTAGCATCAGAGAGCACAGTGACTGAAATCGCCAAGGCTTTCCTGCTTTAACCAACTACCAGACCTTCGGTCCCCATGCGGCTAAATCCTTTCTATCAGCTACATCTATAGGATTTGTCATGCATGGCTGACTGAGCTGTGGTCCTAACCTGAAGCAAAACAACTGCAGCTTTAATCCTGCCAAAACAAGTCTCTCCCAAAGTCACACTGTGTGTCCGTTCATTTCCTTAGAGTCTGATTACACTGGAGTGATGTGGCGCACCCTGTGATTTTTTTCCCTTCCTGACAAAGGCACACGCATAAACTCTGTGTGACATCTGATTAGGACAACTTCCCAATCACCTCTAAAGAATTCATCTACTTACACATTCCCTTCATAGCTGGCTGAATGGAAGCAGGCGCAAGTGAGCCTCCAAACTACTGCTGTGTGTTTTGAACTCACCTCATTAACCACCTTACTTTGGAAACAGGTGACAAATCTATTATCCCATTACCTCTATATTACCCCACTGGTTTTTATTTGTAACTCACTTAATTTCTTATGGTACGTCCAACTTTCTTTCCCTTTGGCTGCTCACAGCGTAACTAATAGCCGGTGTTTTGCTTCTTTACACTGTCGCTTACTCTCCATTTGGATTTTTGCAGGGAGAAAAATGTCTTTCTATTTCACCAGAGAGGAGCTTGGTCGACTGAGTTTTTCCTCTGCAAGTCATTACAAGTTTTCTTCATCTAATGAGACAGATAATTTCTTGGATCACACTGAAATGTGGATAACTCTGTCTTATTGGCCACTTTGGCTTCATACGTTTGGCGTTTTTTCAGTACCACAAACTATGGGTATTAGCTTTAACTGCATAAGCCATTGACATTTGACTTGGTTTATAAAATGCCACAGAAGTTCCTTTGCTTCTCTGTTCGGTGTGAATCGGCAGTATCTCAACAAAAAGATCCTCCACATGCTTCTCATCGAGGTAAATAAACAAAAAAGTGTATATTTAAGCCAATCCTGTTATATATTAATGAATGTGACATTTAAAGCACGAAATCAATTTTTTAAAGCAAACCGAAAATTTAAGGATGCACTAACCAGTTTTTTATATTATTATCTTCATTAGTTCTGTTCATACTAATAAGCCCACAGGGACTTTGTGACCCAGCACTGCATTTTTCAGCTCCGTTTATTTTACTGCACCCTTTCACAGTTCTTTTTTATTTTGCATTTCATTTTTTAACCATTGTCAATAGCTGGATTGTGATAAAGTGACGCACACATCATGCCCAGCAGAAAACAAAAAATAAAAAACCACGAGCTGCGCAGAGTTAATAAATAGCTGTTGAACAAAATGAAGGTTTTTATTGTAAAAGCAGAGTGAAAGTTGATCAGGTGGCCAGAAATATGAGTGTCACTGTATGCAAATCTTGTTCCAGGTCTGCTGAAAGTAACAAAATACATACTATATGCCAACACAAACCATATGACAGTGCTTTTTGCTAGCTTCTTACATGTCCCCAGCAGGTAAAACCAAAATAATCTCTGTATGATATGATGAAAGTAAATGTAATGCATGGTGGAAACTGTGAAGGCTAAACAGAACCCGAAAGAACCCGAATAGACAAATGTTTTTCTGATAAAAATATTTACTCTGATTTCTAATTTTTTCTAGTTAATAATTCGCGCTTTATTATTATGGCTTAGCTATTAACTATTAGTATTAATAATATGTATGTACAAAACAAACAATATAACTGTAAACAATACTGTCCGAAAGTTTTTCTTTAAATTTTGCTTTCAGTGAGCCAGACTTTGGTGAAAAGAGGTCTTGGGCAATAGTTCTTGAGGCTTTCTGAAGGGCTTTGTTTAGATTAGCAGCTCTTCACTCTCTTTCAGTCCAGCCCTTGTGGCTGACCATTTTCTTTTGTTTGTTTGTTTATGTGTCTGTGTCTGCATCTGGACATGCAAATACCCACATAGTGCATTTATTAAAATACATGTCAAATAATAAGATTATAATAATAAGATAGGAGATAACATAAAACATATACAGTGCGTACACATTGTATCAGTGAATCAGAATGCATGTGCAACTGCTAGTTATTCAGAGACTGCTTTATGTTGAAATATATTTTTTATATTATTTTAGCCAAATATTGTTAGCTATTGGGCTAAAATTGTGTAAGTCAGAAATTGTAGATATTCAACCTGCAGTGTTGGATTTGTTACTCAAAAAATTAATGCATTACACAATACTTGTTACTTTTCTTAAATGAAATGCATTGCCTCACATAATTACTCTTTACAGAAGATATTTTGTTACACTACTCATTACTTTTGCATTACTTTGTAACATGACCTGTAATGCACTATTGCAATGGAGATTCTACTTTAGTAACATGAATAAGTAGAAAGGCAACAAGCCTAACTGTCTTTGTTACCTGTTAAAGTTCAGGCTCTGGCTGCTGTGCTGGGGTCTGCATACACTTAATCTGGGTTCTTGGCTAACTCTGTGTTAGCATGCTGTCTGTGTGGATGGCTGCAAAAAGTTGATGTTATTTTAGCAGCATAATGCAGATGTTTCTGTCCTGGACACAGTTTGCACTTGACCATCTTTTTCTTTTGTGTAATAAAAATAAAAGTCGTGTCCAAATCTCCACTTCTCAAAGGTTGTACACCACTCCACTATTTTCCTCCTCCCTGCACACAAATTGAAATCAGCTGGTTGCAGAACAAGTGCATCAGAGGAAAGGCATGTTACCACTCATGTTACAGATAGCTTGTGACATAATTGTAAATGTAATGTAATTACTGAATTTAGTACAATAAACCATTATATTACTCTGTAATTGAAAAATGTCATGTGATTACAGTAATGCTTTGCTTTGAAATGTCTTACACCAACACTGTCAGCCTGTGAAACAACAGTCTTGCCTTATGACTAGCTGTGTACCCCCCAAAAAAGAAGAAACAAAATTCAGAGTACAATACAACTGAAATATGTATAATCAAATGTTTATTTATTCAAATAATCAGTCATTAAGAAAAATGTAATTGGTATAAACTGAATGTAGTGTACCAACGAAATTTTATTTGATTAACTGTAAAATTTTAAGGGTAATTAAATGAGTTAATTATATATATTGGGTAGTTTTTTTTAATTGCATATGAATCAGTTCAGGCTATATTAAACATATGTTTGACTTTAGAAAAGAGAATTGAAGGAATTCTATTACACTCTTTGGGTAGGTGGAAGCTGGTATCTCCTTACAGGTTTCTCCTTCACTGTATTGCGTATTTCTTTCTTCCCTTTGTGTGAACAGAGCACATTCCTGTTGCCTTTTACTCTCTGCTGATAAGGAGGCGAAGAACTTTAACGGCTTAACTTGGCACTTTACAAAGGAGGAACAGGCACTTTCATTTGTTAGCTTTCCACTAAAGTAGCAAAGGAAGTGCTTTTTCATTCTTATCGTCCACTGACTATTTTGCACATAATGTAAAGTGATGCAAAGTCCTGTTTTAAAAGTCATTAAGAACCTGGAAATTCATTTTTTTTAAATCAGGAGTGCAGCAATCGGAAAAATGCATGCAACAAATTCCCAGCTCATTAAGATATTTTTAAATTAGAGCAATCCCTCCTGCACGATTCCACCTCCTCCTCAACCACCTAAACATCTCACAGCCTGTTAGCAGCCCTGCACCCCACACTAAACAAATATACAACTCAGTCAGGCCCTGTTTTGTTTCCTCTACCTCCCCTGCAATGTCCACCAGCCAATGCACCAATGCCCTTGACTTTGTACTCGGTGTCTACAATGCTAATTCTCTGAGCTTAGAACAATAAACACTGCAGTGATGGACCCAGCCCAGAAGAGGCCACACTTCCTGTCTGCCCAGGGCTACTCTACAGGAGAAAGACCAGAGGACTGACAGGAAGGGGTCAGGGAGACAGAAAGAGGAGGTAGATGAGGCATGAAAATGTGGAGCGAGATTGTGTTCATGTGAGAGAAAACAAAAAAGTTGGTTTATAGCGTAGCAGTGTAGAAGAATGTGATGTATGACTTTGCTAGTGATCACTTTCTTAAATGTAATGTGATTACACACATTAACCAAATCTGCTTGAAGCTACGATAAACAAATTGTTCTTTTCATCTTTTTTGGAACCACTAATCTTCCTGAAACAATAACACTTTGTCAGAAACAGAATGCAGGTCGATTCCAGCATTTATTATTATAATTCAAACAATGGCAGCAGACTTGGCTGTTGCTGCATTTGTGTCTGTCAAAGGAAAGAATGATATAACATTTAGAAAACTGTGTATATTCTAATTTTCTAGAAGATCCTTTTTTTTGTTTTTCTGGCTGTGCAAGTCCAAAGAGCGCTCAAGCATGTTGCAGGCTCCTTGTGAGGTGCATGCTGATTGGTTCTCTCCATTTTCTCTGTGTCTTTGAGACATCTGGCTGCAAGCATCTTTAGGATTCCATCAATACCACAGCAAGGGGGAAAACCCCACAGCTGAAAAAAGCAGGCTCAGCAGTCTGAATCGTGGCCAGCTCAAATCGACTCCAACAACCTTTCAGTCATCTCGCAGAGCTCTCTGTGAGCTGCAGATCTTTGCCAAGAGTCAGAAAGCCAGGTGAATGTGGAGTGAGGTGCAAAGAGGGAGCTCTTTTCTGACCAAATATAAACCATGGGAGATCACTGATGTGCAGGAGAGGTAAGGTCTGTGCGTGATTGTCTTTGAATGACAGCGTACATCCTGCTGTTGTGCTTTTTCCTAGGCAATTAGCTGTAATCAGCCCCTCTGAGCTCCCTGGGTGTTCTACAATACTTTCACACGCTGGCACCGGATATCTCTCATCACCACATCCCACACACGCACTCACACCGAGTCCTACCTAGAAGCTAAAGTAATAAGATGAACCTTCGACCCGCTGTAAAAGTAGAGAATGTACAAGAACATGGTTATTTGTGCACGCGTTTGTGTGTGCGTGTGCGGTGGTTGTTTGTAGCCAGGTCTCTGTGGGCCTCTCAAGCCCGTGGCTCTCGCTCTGTTCAAACTTCACCATGTGTTGCACACATGTTCCCATTAGGCCTGTAAAGCAGTCTTTGTGTCTCTGAGCAGCATCCTTGACAGCAGTTAACTGTATTTCCCCCTTTGTGACAAACACTGACCTTGTCCACCTCTCCATCTGACTGAAAGCACCTTAACAACCCCCTCCCCTCCCCGCATTGGTGCAAAATGGGTGCAAATACTCCAGTGGGAACCTAAAATTCACTCTGTGGGAGAATTTCCCCAGCAATGAAAACTTCGGACACAGGCATTAAGACATTAAAACACAAAGAATAGAGGTTATCCCTCTACCTTTCCTGCCTCTACTGTGACTGATCCTTGTTACCAAGGGGGATTATGGGATAGTCCAGCGAGTTCACTATGCCATTTCTTATCCACACAGTGTGTGGGCCAGGTTGGCCTGCGGAGACACTGCAATCAGACGCGACTGCTGCTTTGGGCAACAGATGCCGAACAAAATGGAGATGAAAAATTCCACCTCCCCATTCCCATAAACAGGACTAAGATGTGATTTACATATTGTGAGACAAGAAGAAAATTATACACCTTACTGAAGGGCAAGTGTGTTTCAGATACATGTGTGCATGCTTGCACAATACTTAACTACAATTAGCATGCCTAAAGAACCCACAAAGGGTGCATCTGGGAGCTTGAAATGCCCACATTAGAGATGATTATATTCTTCAGCATTCAACCGCAAGTTTTTATTGACAATAATTGGAAAATGTTCCCCATCCACAGGAAGGTCAAAGCTCAGATTTGGAGCTGAGAGAGATTTATTGCTTTCTCGAGGACACTTCAGCGGCACGGGTGCCTACTGACACAAAACTCACCCTGTAATGTAGTGACAGCTGCTACAATGTTGCATTAAAGTGCAACTGACTGTATTGGTTACTGTTGGTCAGCGGTTGTCCTCCAACACCCTCTTAAACTTGAGCTGCTCGTCTCCCGTCTGCAGCCTCTCTTCAAATAGCGGTCCAGCTGACTCATCCTAAACCCCTCTCACACATGCTTACGCACAGATAGTGAATCCCACAGATAGAAATATATCCACATACAAGTGCTACACACACACACACACACACACACACACACACACACACACACACACACACACACACACACACACACACACACACACAGACTCTACTTACCCCTGGTGAAAGTAGAGCTCAGCACATTTTTGCGGGGCATGTTGACACCCTGGCAGGATCTATGAGGAGGTTCTGGCATCAGCGGCATTTTGTTATTCCAACGTTTTTGCTCTTGTGAATACTAACTTCTCCATCTCAGAGCCACAGACCAAATAAGAAATCAGCCAAGTATTTCAGTCGCACCACATGACATTAGTGGATTTTGGAACTGCTAGTGAAAGGACGTATATTATTACTTTTCCGGCTCAGTCAAGTTTATTACCCAATGTATTCTTTATATTTATGCCTAAAGCCTCGCTGTGGTACAGATCTCTGCAGTGCAGACTGTGTATGGCAAATTTCCAGCGAGGACTGACTGAAATACCCTGTAAGTCACAAAGACAAGCAAATTCACTCTCACAGTGCATTCACACATGCTAAATGCAGTTAAAGGTAATCGAGTATCAACTTATAGCTCATGTAGCCAAGATAGCGTGGACAGCAAGCATTATTCTTTTGACAGGTATGCAGAATATAGCAGATAAGCAACCTTGGACATTTATCTGCTCATACATGTGCCAAAATATGATAATATACAGATGTTTTCACTCAGATGTTAACATCTGAATGTTAGCATCTGAATGTTAGCATCCAGGCTACTGGAAGCTTGTTGAAAAACCAAAAATCAAAACACATAAATATTTTTCCATTTTAATAATATTGTTGCACCAAGAAAGTGATTAGCTATTAGTTGAAAACTTGACATGGTAAATGGTAAATGGCCTGTATTTATATAGCGCTTTACTAGTCCCTAAGGACCCCAAAGCGCTTTACATATCCAGTCATCCACCCATTCACACACACATTCACACACTGGCGATAGCAAGCTACATTGTAGCCACAGCCACCCTGGGGCGCACTGACAGAGGCGAGGCTGCCGGACACTGGCGCCACCGGGCCCTCTGACCACCACCAGTAGGCAATGGGTGAAGTGTCTTGCCCAAGGACACAACGACCGAGACTGTCCAAGCCGGGGCTCGAACCGGCAACCTTCCGATTACAAGGCGAACTCCCAACTCTTGAGCCACAATCGCCCATGACATAGGACCTGAGAGATGCACCCAGACCTTCAGCTAGTCTGTCTACTGTTCACTGGGGCCTCATCAGAAATGGTGTCAGTGGAAGGTTATCTGTCAAGAAGCTGTTCTTAATGAAGGAAAACAGGAAGAAAACGCTGAGGTACGCCAAATTGCACAAGAACTGTACTGAAAGTCAGTGCCAACAATGCAGCGATGAACCCAAATTGGACATTTTTTTGTTCAGACTGTCAAAATGTGCAGAGGAAGTCAAGAGAGGGGTGCAAAATTGAGTGTCTACAGCCTTCTTTAGAACGTGGTGAAGACTCTCACAGAAACCGTCTGGAAAGTTTCATTTTTCAACATGACAATGATCTCAATGCAGTAAAGAATACCTGGATAGAAAATCCCACAATGGAACACAGTCATTCATGGATGGGCCTCAACATCACTGAAGCAGTGTGGGATCATCTTGACAGGGAAAAAATCAAAAGAAAATATCCAAAGATGAGCCTTGAAAGTCCTTAAAGAAGCCTGGAGAAGTATCCCTAAAGACTACGTAGCTCGTAAATTTCAGGCTGTGTTGAAGAATAAAGGTGTTCATAGCAAATATTAACCTCTTTTCGCTTTATACACTGTATTTTATACGTTTGCTTGTTTCCATAAATAATAATAATGGATTGCATTTATATGGCACTTTTCGAGACCCCCAAAGCACTTTACAATTCCACTATTCATTCACATCACCAGTAGGCAGTAGGTGAAGTGTCTTGCCCAAGGACACAACGACCAAAACAGACAGAGCTGGGGATCGAACCGGCAACCTTCGGTTACAAGATGAGCTTTCCCAACCCCCTGAAGCACGGTCACCCGTAAATCAATTTCCCATTTTCTTAACAAAATACAAAGAAATGAAGGGTTGCTCAAAACATACTTATACCTACAGTATACTCTGAATATTGTTTTTTACCACTTTCTTGATTACTGACAATATGAATGAATAAATAAATGGTAAATTTTCAATTTAAGAGTCTCTGCCATGATATTTATCTTTTGTGTATTGAAATTCAGTCCAACATTGTAAACAAACTTCCTTACAGCGCGTATCCCCCCACTGTGTTTCGCTATATTCCCGTCCCACGATGGACCTGACTAATTAGTGGCAGCATGTTTCGACCAAGGTCTATAAATAGTCTTTCCTGTGCCTCGGGCCTCCTTTTAGTCAGGTCCCGATGGTCGTGTCAGAATGTCTTTACCAATATGGGGCACAGAACGGCTAATGTCAAACACGTGTGGAGAGGGAAAGGCTTTACAGAGAGAGGGAAAAAATGCTTCATCTTTTAAGTGATAATTACTTGATTCCTATTCTGCTTTTCTTGGCATTAGCCTTTGATCTCACGCAAGTCAGCTTGCAAGACAAGCATAAAATTACAAGAGAGTGTAATGATGTTAAAAACCCTACTGTTATGTGTCTAATTAGGACATCTCTCTCCTTCCCTTCTTGCTGCTATTTTTTAAATCTCACTCTCAATCTCCTCTCCTCTCTTCTTTGATGAACCCGGAGTGTCAAGAAAAATCTTGACACTCCGGGTTTATCTCCTACTTGCTTGCTTTGTGTTTGTGTGTGCAGCACGCATGCCTCTCGACACATTCGCTGCTGACTATGGCCTGACTGAGATGCCAGTGGAACAGGGTGCGTCTCCCAGAGCCAACTGCACATACTTCTGAAGTCAAGATTTGCAAGAGTCTTTCAGACAGCCCCCTCACTTGTAAACAGAACTAGGGTCTGTAGGAAGGAAACTGAACTCCACTTAGAGCTATTAACAGCATTCAGTAGAATACAGTGTGTATCTGCCGCATGAATATCTGAACTGTTAGACTGCAGGTTGGACGTGTGTCTTCATTACAAGTAGTATCGCAAAAGCTAAACATCTGTGTGCAAAATAAATTATACGTCCATATATATCAGCCTCTCCATGAAGTTTATACTGTGTCTTTATTGAGTTCATGTGGAAATATACTGAATTCAAATCAGAGGGCTTTGGAGGTATTCATCGGAGCAGTGCTAGGGCTCTCTGGCGCCTCCTCCCCCGTCCTCCCTACCTCTTCTCATCTCCTGACCACTTCCTCATGGCTTTGAAGCCGGGCGGCCTTCTCTGCTGCTGCCAGACAGGACACCCCACATCCTGTGAGAGACAGGAAGGAGCTCTGCTCATACTGCAGCCCCAGACACAAAATCTGTGCTCCAGAAACCTTCAGAAAAACCTTTGCTACTGTGTTACTTCTCACACTGTTCTTGTCAGACTGAAGCAAATACACAGAAATGTAGATTAAACAAATTAAAATCAGTCCTCAAAGATGCATCTCAAATCTGCAAGGATCTCAACAGCTGTTACTAATTTCCCTGAGCTTCTTTTGGATAGGCTCACCCGTGCTTCAGCGAAGACAATCCAGAACCTCCATCTGCTGGAGAGCTGGTGGTGGTGGTTTTGGTAGCTGCACTGACGAGCCGCATGCAGATCAAGAATTTGGGTGCCAGTGCAGAGTTTTCTTTAGCTCATACAAATGCGCAGTCAGGATCTGTGAAGCTGGGATCAAGAGTCCGTGCACATCAAAATGTGCTAATGTCCAGCGGCAGCGCTCTATCTCAGCCACTGGACACGTTCTCAGAACTTGTGATTGCCTCATGAAATGCAACATCTGCTGTTGTTTCGAGCTGAAGTTTTAGTTTAAGGGGACTATTTTTAAAATGCAAACGTATTTGAATTTTGCTAATAAAATCATGTCATGCACCCTCACATTCTGCGAACACCCAGAACTGATGGGAAACTTTACCTGCTTTACTACATGCCTGCAGTTTAAGGTCAAAGGGAGTGAACCAAAAGACCTGCAGCCCCACCAAACTTTGTGTGAGCCCAGCTGTCATTTGTGTTTCGGACAGGCATGCCAGCTTGAGAGAATATTGCTTTTTCAAGTAATGAAAACAGGCACACACCCAAAATCCTTGGTCTAATTCCAGAAAAGAGAAGAGATGACCTTGAATAAAAAGCTCCCGAGCTATGACAGAACTGACTGTTCCTTGTAGTGGCAGCCTAACCTCTGCCAGGAGCAATCGGCTTTGCTGCCCTGTCAGCTTCCAGGTGTGGGAACCCCCTCTCTGCCAGACAGCCATCGAATGCATGACTGTAATTCAGAGCATTAAGATGCAGTAGAGTTCTTGTAGAGGGAACTGGCAGGGGGACAGATTCACACACTGCTCCCAGCATGAAAGAGTCAAGGCTTTGAGGTGGGCTGATGCTTCAGTGAAGACAGCCTGATGGGCTGGACTTCCTAACAGATTCCACTTCACTCAGACAGCAATACAGTGGGCCAACTAATTAGATGATCTATTTGCATTCGTATATTTTATTGCGTTTTTACTTGTCACTTTGCCATGTCTGCCAGTATCACCCATGTCAGACTTGTTGGTTCTTCCAGAAATGACACTGTGTGACTGGATTTGTGGTGTAAGTCTCATAAAGCCTACCCATGAACCCTAAAATTGTCTCACTGAGGCACAGCGAGACATGGATAAAGTTCCAGAAAATGGAAAAAAGGTTGGCAAATATATTTTAACAAAAGCAAACAATACTTTCAAGGTCTGTGAATTGAGGGAAATGTAAAACTAGCCCTGGGCGTACCTTTGTTAGAAACTCACCATGTATTTATGTAGCGCCAGAGGTTGAGTGTGTTTGCCAGCAGTGACAGGAGACACCTAGTGGCCTGTTTGGATTTAATACAAAACCCATATTAACCATAGCCCATATTAACATCACAGCTGAAAACACATCTTCGTCATCTTCTCTTCTCTTCTCTTCTCTTCTCTTCTCTTCTCTTCTCTTCTCTTCTCTTCAACGTTTTTAGATGTCTTAATATCCGTTAACCCCAACAGCAAAGAGACTTTGCAGGGGAGCATTGAAGAATAACAGCCAGAGTATGGGACACACAGGGGTACATTTGCCCGATGAGTCTCCAGCATTTAATGTGCTTTAATTGGCTCAGGAGTTAATGTTACCCAACCCCAGAGTTCAAGTTTTATAATAACATTACTGCCAGACTATGCACCCCACTCACCTCGCAGATCCCATCATGCTGATGACTGCCATGCTGATTATATTTGTCAAACCTTACTCTAGCTGGGTTTTTTTAATCTGTAAAAGGGTTTGTAAAAGTGATGGTGGGTCATCAGCAGAGCTGCAGGTGTTAATTATAACAACGGTAGTTCTGTAGGACACTTACAGTGCAGATTTATAGCTTCTGTGCATGTGTGCAAATTTATACATGTGCACACCAGCAGAACAGTAACTTCAGAAATCTTGGAGTAATTATAAATTTAGGAGCAGAATTTAGGGCCATTAAAACTAAGTACGACTTCTTCCCAGTGACAGAGGGCTGTTTGTTGCTGGGCCTCAACGTCTCTCCACTCAGGACAGAGGCAGTAGTGCCAGTGTGCCAAATGCTGGAAGTGGGTCAGTGCACAGTCACACAGTGGCTGCAACGCATACATCACGCGTGCACCTGTACAAACATACAGAGAGAGGGAAAGCAGAGGAGAGTCCACATTCAATTCAAAACACATTTTAAGGACATTTTTAAGCACAAGGCTACACGTTTAGCTACACAAAATGATGAACTTATAAAATAGTATACCAAATATGAAAGCTGTATGAGTAAAGCCTCTATGTTTGTAATTTTGCACTGGCGAACTTGGTAAAGTCTGCAGTAACCGCCCTGTTTGTCAGACAGAAGAAGGATCTTGCCTGCATCAAAGCCAAGACCGCAGTGGTAGTATATTTTATTGCCTTATTTGCATTTATGTTCTCAGCTATAGCTCTTTATAGTTCAGAGACTATAGCTGTATGTGATTCAGCAATCTGCAACTAATGAATGCAGAAAAGATATATATATATATATATATATATATATATATATATATATAGATAGATAGATAGATAGATAGATAGATAGATAGATAGATAGATAGATAGATAGATAGATAGATAGATAGATAGATAGATAGATAGATAGATAGATAGATAGATAGATAAGGAGCAGGATGCTATTTTATGTCAAATGTCTGGTTAGGATAAAAGACTCAAAGCAGGAGTCTTCATCAACTGGTTAAGAAAAGCATGCAGTCATTTCACTTTTATCAAAAGAAAACACAAAGAAAAAACAGGATAATTATGACGATGAAAGACGTCTTTCTAAAGAGCAACAAGATATAACTTGCTTTGAAGAAAATATTTGTGTTGCTTCTTTGTGAGACTGTGCTTAAGCACAGCAGTTGCCTCGAGCTAAACAGTAACATCCACATGCTTCCTGACTGAACAATTATAATTTACTTTTATAATATTTGCTATTAGCCTAGAGGAATTTTACTTAATTGTTCATTTTAAAGGCACCATAAAACACTATGGGAATGCCTCAGCACACATATGGATTACTGGCAAATTGTATATAAATGATAAAAAATAAAGGTAATAATTTGTAGCACAATGTTCTTGTTTACTTGCTTGTGCTAGTAAACAAGCTTGTATACTTTGCTCAGTCCTCAAGCCATTGTTAAAAGGAAATGGATGCGCCCATGAAATCAACCTTCACTGCAGATTTCAGTGGAACTGGAGGCAAGCAGAATTAACCCTGCTTTCTCAGACAATATCCAACTGTGGCCACATGATAGCAGCAATTAAAAGGACGCAGTGAAAGATGCTAATGGCACAGAATACTGTTGAGATGGAAAGAGAGGTTTCACTCTGGGATTAATTGATTTTTAGATTTCTATTTTTAGATTTCACTGGGCAAGCAGTATTTGCTGTGCTTGCCCCGATGGAAGACAACTGTTTAGAGCACATAAAAACTGTTTTTCTCTCCATAGCTAATCCCCCATTCATGACAGCTATACCAAGGTTAATATTTTTAATATAATTTACCTGTTAAAATATTATATACGCTTAAGTTAAGTGTGTAGCTGCTTTACTGGTAAGTAAATGCTCACACAGCTGTTGCAGTCTGTCCCTGTCTTTTGTTGACTTTTGGTTCTTTTGATTTGATTCATTTGAAAAAAAAAACAGCACTTTGTCATGTCTCTGTGTAGGCAGGCAGGAAGAGAGGACCCAAAATGCAGGACTCACGGAGGCGGAAGAAACTCAAAATAAACAGCTTTATTGCTGGGATGAAGCAGAACAGGAAAAACACTAACTAAACTGGGAGTACAGAATAACTAGACAGGTTGGCAGGCTGGCAACCAGAACACAGAGGAAGTGAGGGTACAATGCAACACTGACACGAAGAAACACTGGGCTTAAATTCACTGAGGAAGTCATCAAGGAATTAGAGACAGAAGGGGAACACAGCTGGGAGGAATAAGACCTAATGAGACGGGGGGAACAAAGCTAGAAACACTGACATATGACAGGAACATGAACCTTCAGAGTAAAACAGGAAACAAGACACACTTAACTAGGACACGGACTCGACAGAGTGAGACAGACAAGACGCTGAACTAAACCGGCAAAAATAACCAAATACAACCCGAACCTTAATCATAATGCAGAAGCATACCAGAATAACTGAAACACAGATTCATAATAAAAATCAACAAAGCACCAGAGAAACATAAAGAACAATCCATCATTCAAAAATAAACCAAAACATAAGGAATTCAAAATGCTGGGTCAATCCGACCCAGGACCGTGACACACTTGGTCTATGGTCTATGGATTCACCTTTAAACCACCGAGAATGTAAAAGAACTCCACTTGAGGCTTCAAAACGAGAGTGTCCCTATGCATCGTTTTTGTTTTGAAATCTATGTCCATCTTTTTTATACAGTCTGTGATATTAATGTCATTAGTTCAGCATGTGTTTTATTTAAAAGAAATACAAAAAGAATTGTGGAAATTAAATTCCTGAACAAATGATTGTACTCGAGGCAGTTATAGAGTCATATTCTGGAAACTGTGAATGTCCATCCAAAAAATTTGTACCAGTCTGTTTTGTAGATGTGAAGTTGTGCCACTGGATAAATCAAACATTTTGGCTTGCTTGTGGTGCAAGACTAATGCTTGTTTATTAAATGTCACAAGTAAGTATAGATGATAGACACTCCAGGACAGTGCCTGATGAATTCCAGACCGCTGAGGGAACTATAACAAATGGTTCAGACCAGTGGGTGTCACAGACAAGTCTGCTGGTCTGGAAAGTATCATACCAGGGGAATGGTCATATTCATACCTGGGGTCAATCCGCAGAAACCCTGGTGTTACAAGAGTGGATGTAAATAGCCGATGTGTGGCATGTACAAATTTTAAGTTCAGAAAATCTCAATTTGGGCCTCATTTTTCTTTTGGCAAAAGAATTATGGCTTTTTTTTCTTTCTTTCTTTCTTTTTACCTGTATTTAAAACGTGGAAGGAAACTAAGTCACTCACTGGTAAGTGTAGCATTGTATGCCAGCATCTTGACTGGCACTAGTTTGTTAGGATTTTAAAACCTTTACCTTAGTAAAAGTAAATGATTTTACATGTTTACTCACACTGTCTGAATCTTTGTGATCTCAAAAATGAAAAGGTGGGTTCCCCGCTATTTCTCCCCCATGTCTGTCTTTTTCTTACCGCATGGGCTGTCCTCTATGACCGCAAGTAAACACCCTCTTCAAAGTTTTGCTCTTTTAATGCACAGTATGAATAAATTGCTCCAAGCCCATAAACTTTAACAGCTGTTTTGTTGCTCATTGCAGTTTCCTGCGTTGCTCATGCCCCGAGTGGAAAAACTCCCTGACTGCTTGCCTGTTATGAATCTGCTTGTTCTCATAAAACATTTCTTTAATTCTGTGGGATTTTTTTAAGTGCTTGGACCTGTGAGCCGGTCTCAACATCTCTTCTCACTAAGAGAAAGTCGTAAAGAAAAGCTCCCGTAAAGAGGTTAATTAAAAGTCTTAAAACTGCTGGTTAATTAGGGAGCTTTAATTTAAAAATACAGGTCATTATGTTGCATCAACAAAGGATAAATGAGATGCAACTATAAATGCTGTAAATAAATCAAATGTAACTTATATTTCTTGCTAATGCTGGAGAGATCAAATTTTCCTGCACATACAAAACATTATAGGTATGATTTTCTTTGCACCGTCTGTTTTGTACTAGCCTTCAAAGGCTTACAGCTCTTTATTAGTAGTTCACTGATTACACAGAAAACATCTCAGTCGGGGCTAGTTCACCTGACCAAACAGCTCCTGATTAAAGAAGCTTGTTCTGGGTGGAAGCTTTCTCCTCCACGACTTAAGGGTGAAAGGTAAATATCCAAGTGCACCTGAAACACTCCAGAGCAGACACCCTTTGGTACAATTTGCCAAGCATATAGGTCTAAATATACTCTGCCAGCTGCGAACACAAATCATACAATCAACCTCAAATGCACAGTTTATATATCTCAATATATTATCCCTTTGGAACATTTTTATGTTGTTTATCACAAGTGATGAAACTACTGTGCAGTGTTGAAATATTGTAGTTGGCAGCCACAGCCCTTCAATTTCGGTGCTGTAATGAGCGAGTTTACCTGCCGTAATAGGCAGCTTTGTATCTGCACAGCTGCAGCAGATGTGTCCTCTCCGTCTCTGCTGGTTTAGGGGAGACAGAGTTACTGTGGGAAAGGGAGAAGCTTGTTTGAAGCAGGCAAATCTGCTGGGTCTTTTAAATAACATCCAGTAACACATCCAGAGAGAAAACTGAAACTTTAAGTAGATTATTGAATGTATTATGGAGAATAGATCATCTGAATTTTTCAGATATTACAGCTGTTACTCATAAAGAAAAACATCTGGAATGAAAAGCTCATAATTCTTTTTATTTAGTTAAATCATGACTTTCAGTGACCGTAAACTTCAATCAAATGGATGAGTCAGACGTGATCAAATGTTGTAATGTACCTATTCCACTGAATGGGGAATGGGAACATTCCCAAATCTGTGGATTCAACGAAGTCTTTTTTAAAAGACTTAACATTCCCATTATGGAGCAGCATGGGCTGCACGGTGGTGCAGTGGTTAGCGCTGTTGCCTCACATTAAGAAGTACCAAGGTTTGACTCCACCAACCATGTACAGCGCACATGTTTTTTGCTTGCGTGGGATCTCTCAGGTGATCCCAAAAGTCCAAAGACATGCACGGGGTTATGGTTATTGGTGATTCTAAGTTGGCTATGAGTGAGAATGATTGTCTGTCTCTCTGTGTTAGCCCTGCAGTAGACTGGCAATCTGTCCAGGGTGTAACCTGCGAAAGCTGTGAAAGTCTCTGGCGACTCTGAAAAGGAAAAGTGGAAGAAAGTGGATTGGGTGGTACGGCTATGTATGTTGTGTGCACACACATAATGTGATAGAGTAGCGGGCAGATGTCACCAGCATGTTGTCCTGTTTAAAAACACAGCAAACAGACTTAAGCAGAGGCAACTTGCCATGAACAGAATTACCTGATTTGCCCTGTTTGCATATTAAAACTTGTTCCCACTGCTGCAAGCATAGCTGTGGCTATTTATGTACTGCACCTGTAAGCCATCACTTATCATTCACGTCATTAGATGCCACAATAATGTGCACGTTCATGTATATATCAAAAGATGTGAACAGCCTCCAAAACTTTTCAAATAATCTTGAAGAACATTTGCTTTTAATGAAGTTTAACTGATTTATTAAAAATGTGCTTATTATCACTGGCTATATATAACTGAGACTGAGAAACCAAAAACAGTACATGCTCATATCAAAGCAAAATTTAATGCAATAAAGTGCACCCTGATTTATTACCTTTTCGACACGGGAACATCACATTGCATTATGTTTGAAGCTTTTCCTCCATTTCTTGAGTTATTAGGATTGTGCCCTATCAAATACATGACTACTTGCCTGAAAAGGCGGGACTGCAGAAATGCATGAAAATAAGATATTTTGATCAGAACAAATCATCTGAGATCAAATACATACACCTGGAAGGATAACTGAGATTTCAGTTGTGTTGTATGGAAATTGGAGGAGAAAGCGCTCCAGCAGCTCAGCTAGACTCTCTAACTGTCAGGTTATGACTTGTGAGTTGCACATGTGTGAATGACTCCAGCCTCTGCTTTGTGCCAAGCTAAATGCATCTGTGGCTTCAGTTTATGGCTTAATGCACAGATAAAAGAGTGGTATAGATCTGCTAAATTTCAGTGGCAGAGTGTATGTGTTTTCTTTCCACAATGTGAAAATATTCCTTTACCTGTAATTACCCTCTACAGGCTGCAAATACAGCTACCACCAAGTCTAACTTGAGTGGCATGGTAAAGTTCTGTGAGGCTAGCCCCTATATTGTGGTTGTGTAGTTTACACCTCCCCTGTCACACCGCTGCCAGACTGCGTGATTTCTGTTTATTTATGTATGAAAAATGCAGAAATATATGTGGGCTGAATTAGAGAGGTCTTGCAGACCCACTGTGAGCCCACTGGCTGGAGAACCAACTGGGCCTCAGAAACCTCCATTACACCACAGTTTTATTTTTAGCAAGCATTCTTCAACTCAACAAAGAAGACATTCAGGTTAATCCAAAAGCAAATATTTCTCAGAGAGCTATAGAAATAAACCATGTCACATATTGACATCTGTGCTACTGTACAGTCTTGCACTGGTGTGTGTGTTTCATCAGTTTAAAAGAAAAAAAGAACCTCTTCACACGAGCTTTTGGTCCTTAGATTTAGAAAAGATAAGTGCGGCCTCTTTATAAAGAGTCCTCTGAAATAAAAACAAGGATCCTGCTCATTGAGTTTGAGCTTCAATAACATCAGAGCATTCCTCAGTGGCATCAGAAAATATTTGGAAACTATGGGAGAAGGAGAGAAACCCTAGACATAAACATGTGGGTCAGGGAGGGCTAACCGGCACAGGAGGACAACCTGCCAACAGGAGTTGTGGCTTTCAGGAATGTGCACAAACACTCCGCCTCGCTTTGGTTCTCAGTATCATCCGATTCTTCCCATTTTCTCAATGCATTTGTCTTACCTGCAGCTTGCAGACATTTGACAGATGAAACTAATATTTCTGAGTTGAAAAATGTTGCATGCAAATATTTAGTGCTAAGATGTTTGCATGAAAAGTTCAGCATTTGGAGAAATACATGCGTCGGGTTTCTTTTTAAGACTTAAAGTAACCAGCTGTTGTTTAGTTTGTCCTAGTATAGCTTAGTCTGGATCAGTCAGAAGCACCTTTCAAGTTCACAAATTTTAATAGACACAGAAACAAAAAAGAAAGTAATTTAAGTGAAATGATACTTTTGTGCCGGTCAGTTAATCTCTGAGCTGAAAAACGCTCTCACACTCGACTCTCTTTATTCAGTCTTTAAAGTATTTTAAATTAATCAAATTTGAATAAACTTGGAAGAGTCTACAAACAAAAAGACAACAAATTTACCCTGAGGTCAGACCATGCTATGCTCAGAGACACAGCAAAGAACCCAACAGCCACATAGCAGACTCTACAGGCCCCAGGTAGCATGTTAACGTTCAGGACAATTACAACTAGAAAAAGACTGAACAAGTGTGGCTTGTTCAGAAGCGTTGCCCAGAGAAAGTCTCTTCTCTCCGAAAGGAACATGGCAGCACAGCTTAGATTTAAAAAATTGCATCTGAACAAACATCAAGACTTCTGGAACTGTGTTCGGACAGATGAGAGCAAAGTGGAGATGTTTAGAGAAAATCAAACACGGCATATCAGCACAAACATCTCAAACCCGCTGTCAAGCATGGTGGTGGAGAGGGATTGATTTGGGCTTGTTTTGCAGCCACAGGATCTTGACACCAGATCACTTTTATTTATATAGCACCAAATCACAGCAACAGCTGCCTCAAGGCTCTTTATATTGTAAGGTAAGGGCCCTACAATAATACAGAGAAAACAGAGAAAACCCCACCAATCATTTGACCCCCTGTGATTAAGTGCTTTGGTGACAGTGGGCAGGAAAAACCTATTTGTACTCTCTTCCTACAGAATTTGGACCAACAACAGAAACTCAAGTTAACTCTTTAGAGTTTCACCATACTCTTAAGACTCATATTGACAATAATTTATTGTTAATAAATATATTATTAAAAACAGTAAATGTTTAAAATTTGTTCTCCAAACTTTTGGTCTAACCTTGCTCTGTTGGTAATTGCCTCTCCTGGGGCAGGACCTGGGTTGGCAGCATGTTGTTGCTCCTGCCTTGTTCACTTCACCTTGATGGCCTACCAGCTGCTCAGCCGGCACTGAGTTGACAGCGCAACCTCCAGTTTTGTTTACACAAACCCCCACTTCCAATTTCTCCCTGCATCACGTTTGTGCAGTTTATTTCATGCGTGTCACCCATGTCAGTGTAATTTCCTTCAGCACACACCACACCAGTAGACCTCTGGTCACAGATGGTCACAGTTCCACACCTCTGTGGAGTGATTTGTACGGTTTAGTCCACAGTTGCTTCACACCACATAACAGATCCTGTTGTGCTTGCACCATGTGCTAAGTCAACCTTACTGAAGTTTTTCTTTCCAATACAGATCTGCAGCAATGTCACCCTGGCATATTCATGTTTTGGTATTTAGAGAGGCAAGTCAGAACACTGAGCCATCTGATGGTGCTGTTATCGAAGCCAGGAGACGCTGCCAAGCATTTGATTCATTAAGAGTGCTCTTCCTCCAAGAAAAACAAAACATAACAGTTAACGGATTGATTTATGTTAAGGTGTGTTTATCAGGAATATTGCTCCAGGAAAAATCGAATGGAATTCTAAAATTATTGTCCGTGTATAGCAGCTGCTTGCGTCATCAGATTTAAAATCACAGCCAATTTTTTAAAGACTCATTTAAATGCTTTCAAACGGCGTTAAAGGCGTTTATTTGTGAAGCCAAAGAGATGCTCTATTCATTTGTTTGCCTGAGCGTTGCTGACATGTTGTCACTTATGGTAATGAGTCTGAGTGAGTGGCACATAAAGACTCTTTTCATTGCACTCTCTGGGGCACTGGAGCAGGGCAGTCACAGAGTTTGAAGGCAGAGCTGTGCCCCTGCCTGAATGAAAATACAGAATGGAAAGAATTTCCTGAAATGAAACTCAATCACTTTTGCCACTAAACAGCAGACTATGCACTGGAGGAATCATCTGCAAAGTCTTGGATTGGAGGGGCTTATTAAAAGCAATTCTGTAGAATAGTGGAGGCACAATCAGAATTATACAGGGCAGCTCTGTTCAGTAGATAGTTTACTTACATGCAATGCAAAATTACATTTTTTCCCCCAGTTTATATTGACTTAGACCTTGAAATTTTCCATTGTTGAGTTCAAGTGGACTGATAGCCACGGATGACAGCGACGTTCGTAAAGACGGTGGTGGCAGTGGAGGCTGTAATCCATGGCTTTCCTGTGCTTACTAGTCTCACAGAGGCCAGCTGTTGTTGAGTTTCCATCCAAGCAGCTGGGCTAGGGTGTTCTGTGGTCTCCTTCAGCCCTCTTTGAAAGAGGATAGTCAAGTTTAGTCCCTCTGTGAGTCCCTGAGAATACACCCACTGCAGCCTCACTGAGGAGAGATGTCCTTGTTGCAAGGATGTAAAAACAGGCCTGCAGAAAGGGACTCTGGGAGACTCGTGGGGATGTTGGCAGCAGGTGAATGCAGGACCAGTATGAAGGGAAATATCTGGCAAGTGGACTGGAACATCTTGACCCAACGTGGGAACTCAGGATGTCGTCAATATTGGTGAAATGCGTCTGACTCAAATGGTGGGAAGAAATAAAAGACGTTGGTTCAAAAGCAAATATTCTTAGTTCAGAAGGGTTACTCAGACGTGGTGAAGCAGCTGTCCTGTTGGGAGAGGCACAGGAATAGGCGAAGCTTTTCATTTACCCCCACAGAGGAAGTGGACAACTTTAGGAAGGGCCTTGACAGTGCGTTGATTGGGCCTTTTTGTCAATCCGACTGATCTAGCGTTCCTTGATCTGAGAAGGCCTGGGTAAATGGTTTCCTCGTATTTTGCCTGGCCACACAGATGGTGGAAAATAGCTCTGTAGTGGGTTTTGCTTGGCTAAGCAGCTCTGTTTTATTTGGAGTCCTGCACTAAAGGATGAGTAGCCCAGCTTGACTGGAGAGAGCCCAAGGCCTTTTGAGATCACATAGGCACTAAAATCCATATGTGAGATGTATAAACAGCAGACAGTGTTTATTTACAGCATTTGATCTTTCAGCATGTGTCTCATGCTTAGCGCCACACTCTGGAAAGAGGAGTTGACATATCTAGGCTTTGTAATGTAAAGAAACACATGCAGAAACCATAAGCTGGGGCAAGGTTTACAGACATCACTGCCATTTTAGTCATTTTACTTCCCCAGAATATAATTGATCACGCTCTTCTTATTTTACTGCAGATTTTGAGGTTATAGGATGTAAGCACGTCAAGCAGCCAGGTTCTGGCCAACATCCGGGTCCGTGGAGATTAAAGGAATGTTTGACAATTTGGCAAATGTGCTCATTTGCTCACTATCACACATGAATGTCAGGTTAATAATGTTACAACTAGCAGCTGCTTTGCCTCGCTTAGTACAAACCTCAAGGAGAGGTAGTCAGACTAACCTGTTAAACTAACGAACCTTTTTTTTATGGAGGTCTTCACTGGATTAGACAAGCAATATTTGTAAATAGTTAACATTAGAGGTGTGGTTAGGTGGATTTTGTTATGTTTGAGTAGAGCTAGACTAACTGTCTTTTTGCATTTCAAGCCTTTATGCAACGAGTCCACAGCATCTAGCAATTGCATGAGCTGTGCACTGCAGCAAGCAAGGCACCTGTTCCTTATTTGGTTAAAGTTGAGCGCTAGGCTATTTTATGCAGTGGTTACCAGAGTAACATGTCTGTGAAGGTTCTCAGTCATCCAGGTCATCGTAAGGAGCTTGGACTTCCTTAAGTTGCTTGAAGACGTTTCACCTCTCATCCGAGAAGCTTCTTCAGTTTTAAGGGTCAAATGGTGGAGAGTCCCAGATCTAAACCCAGTGGGAGTTTCCCCCCAAAGAGGGACAAAGGACCCCCTGATGATCCTCTACCTAATCACATGAGCCAAGGTGTGAAAATGGGTGTGGGTCAAAATCAGCCAGGGTTTCGAGTGAGCTAATTGTGAAACCTGGCCCCACCCTATCATGTGATTTCCTGAGGTCAGATGGCCCAGCATGTGAGTAGGTGTTTAGGCGTCTGGGAAGGGATCTCAAAACTGGATTATAGATGGCAGACAGTTGGTGTCGTAAACCACCGCCTCTGTTCAAAGATGGTCGCTCACAGTGGACATAAATGGCTTCTTTCACTCCTCTTTCAAACCAGGTGGAGTCCAGATGCTTTTCTTTCCAAGATCCTTAGATTACCAGAGTAACATAAAATTTTGAAAACGTTTAAAATCGTTTAGTGTTGATCTAAAAGGAAAACAAATTCAGCAGCTGGATGTCCTAATTATTGCCTTAGATATTTTTAGAAAAAGTTTTCTTATTGGCGGCACTGTTGTGGTTGATACTGGTGTCTCACAGCAAGAAGGTCCTGGGTTTTATAATCCAGTCTGGGGCCTTCCTGTGTGGAGTATGTATGTTCTACCTCTATCTTTGTGAGTTTCCTCCAACGGGCTCCAAACATGCGAATGGTTGTGTCGCTGTGTTAACCCTGTGACAGACTGGTGACCTGTCCGGGGTGTAGCCCTCCACCCCTCCCAAGACCCTAAACTGGATAAGTGGAAGAAGATGAATGGACATTTCCTAGATTGTATTTTTGTAATGTATAACAAAGGTTGCAAATTAGCCATTATGTTGGTGCTGCTAAGTTTTCACCATTGTCTATTCTGAAGCTGACTTATAAAGTGTCCAGGGAACTGAGAAAATACAAACAGGGCATTGGAAAGGTAATGATAGATAACACCAGGAAAAATATGACACTAAGTTTAAAGAAAAATGGAACAAAAATACAAACAAAAGTTGAACATAATTCCCTTCACAAAGAACCAGAAGAGAATAAAGAAACAGAAACTCAAACCAAGACTCAGGGAGCATGAGAGTGATTTTACTGATATAATTAAAGCTCCTGATATGTATGGCACATGTAGGTTTAAAAAGAGGATTATTCACCCAGTATTCTGTGGGATCACTGCTGTTTGTGTGCAAAAACAAACATTTTCGTTTCATGAAAATTGTTGGAAAAGTGGAGGATGACAAAGACAGAGTCGGTCAACAAAATTACAAAACTGTTGCCTGAGCTTGGCTTAAGTTGTCATTTCTTTCTCTTAATTTTGAGTTGAATTAACAGTTAAAGTAGCGGACCTTGTAGGTGCTAAAATATGTCACTAGAAGAAGGAGTGGATATTTATTGGTGAGACAATGGGCCAGTGAAATCCATTTTATCCATTTTTATGGATTTAACGCTTTGTTCTGGTCTGCATATGTCTTTTCACATTAATTACGCTTTTGTTTTGCAGTCATTCCTTTTATGTCAGCTGTCTGAGGAAAGTTGTTTTCAAAACCACGTATACGCACCTGAATTTGGGTGCCAAGAAAAGGAACAGTCTTTTCTTCCCCAGCTGACCTTAGTGGACCTC
Organism: Astatotilapia calliptera; assembly: GCF_964374335.1. NCBI lineage: Eukaryota > Metazoa > Chordata > Actinopteri > Cichliformes > Cichlidae > Astatotilapia > Astatotilapia calliptera. The sequence continues at coordinate 12,543,064 of NC_137433.1, read as the reverse complement.
TAGAAATTTTAGCAAGGGAGCAAATAAATGCACTTTCCAACATGTGAAATCACTCTTTGAGGTGTTGGGGATGTGTTTAGTTGAGTCCTGGTAAAGATTTGGATGTTTGCATATAAACGTCCAGTGTTGTAAGAGCTCCTTTGGCGTACCCCAGCAGTGGTTTGAGGATGAATAGAAGTGGGCACATGAAATGAAGAAGTCAGCACAATTCTCATCCTTATTGTGACTAAAGACCAGGATAAAAAGTTTCTATTGAAAACAGGAAAAACCTACAGCCAGTCTCCTATGTCTCTGGAAAAACAGAATCTCTGAGCTCTATCTCAGAGCAGTGATTATGGTGGTACAGTGAATGACTGAGGTGGTCGAAATAGGAGCTTGGGGGATTTTTTTTTACATGCTCTGAATACAGGAAACACATGTGTGCTTCTGCTTCTCTTTTGGTTGTTGACTCAAACTGCGATAATCTGAGCAGTGTGTACCCACCACAAACAAAGGGTTTGCACATAACCTCACCACAAAAGTTAGCCTATAGACTGCTTATATTTTTTCTAAATAGCTACTTCATATGTGACAAAGCAAATAAATTCTATGTTTGATAAAGCTTTATTTAAGTACTCTAATTTTTTGTTGTTGTTGTTTTTACTTTATAACACAGTGCAGCATTCTGAAGCTTTCATTGTAGCTAATGGATATTCAGGCCATGATTTCCATTTCTAGATTCCCATCACAAAGGTGTAACATATAGGATCCATACATTTATATGGTCGATATGAATGGTTGTCGAGAGATGGTAATGGTAAATGGTTTTTGTAAAACTTTTCTACTCTACCTGTGCACTCAAAACACTTCACACAACATGCGTAATTCACCCATTCATACAAGCATAAAGCTGTCCAGTGGGCTCAAATGGAGTCTTTGTTGGATCAGTTTTGACTTCTGGGCCTGATGTTTGAAACCACTGAATAAAATGAAGGCTAAAAAAGAACTACATCATCGTTAGATGATTTCTCATGGTAATGCAGTCCCTTCATGCTTTTGTCGTCATCTGTTTGTTAATCTGCACTCGGCCAAAGTCTACCCGAATATGAATGCTTTACGAACAAACTATGACTATAAACCAGAAAGTTTCTGGGGCCTAAATTTTATCTACAAAACCACAGACTCTTCAGAAGCTACCGATTCTGTGTTTTCACAGAGAATCACTGCATAACTGTGACCTGTCTGAGAAAAAAGAAGTTTATTCTAACTTTGGAATACAGTACATCATTCATTACAAAATATGACCATAAAGTGGCTTTATAAACAATAAACTTCCTTAACTTTAAATACTCCTATATTGTGTATTAATTTAACTGTTAAAAAAACATCAAAACTCCCGGGGGGCATTTTCCATAACTGCGTCCCTCTGATTTTTCCAGTGAGCCCTCGCAATCTCATTAGTTCATTTTAGTCACATCTGTATCTTATCACACTGTCTCGTACTAGTGTGTGTGTGAGTGTGTGTGTGTGAGTGGGAGGAGTAAACCATGCATGGCCCACGTTTTTCCTGCTGAAGTTGGCACTGTGAGTTACAGCCACTTCAAAGTCTGGTGTAAGGGTCTATTAACCATTGGTAATTGAAGTATCACTTTAAATGGCACTGAGTACGCTGCTCTCTCTGGACTATAAAAGGAAAAAAAAAGGTTGCATAGAAAACATAGTTTTATGAAGTCCAGCCTCATTACTAGAATGAATGCGGTGACATTTTGGCAGTGGCTGTGTAATGATTCTATAGCAGGGCTTTCCATGAGGGTCCTATGTAACATGCTGGCTGTAATTTCCTCTCTGTGTTCACCTGTGTTTTGTCAGCTAGTAAATTTGTCATGAACAAATTGGACGGTTAAACTTGTCAGAGAAGCTGATTGCTGTTGAAATAACCTTTACTTTAAGTGCTCATTTCACATATTCTGCCACTTTATTTTCAAATGGCCTCATATAAAGTCCAGATGCTACCAGCACTTTCACACTGTACATTCTGTATGAGCAGGAAAACCTCTGGGTCCACTATGACCGAGTGATTAAAAAAAAAAACAGTGCAAATATCTTTAAATGACTGAATAGATGAGTAAAACACAGGGATCTGCCCCATAAAAAGGCCTGCACCACTGCTTTTGTAAGGCTACATATATCTGTATGCAGACTAGTTTTTGACTATAAGCGTGGTTGCATTTTACGTTCAGATGCTGTTATCTCAAGCGTTAAATGTAGCATTATAAAAGTGCAGTTGGCACATTTGGAAGCATTTACATAAATCACACTTTCATGACTGTCTTCTTTTAAGCAGGCAAAAAAAAAAAGAAAGAAAAAGAAAAAAAAGGGTCCTGGAAAATCAAATTAGGTTTTCAGAGCTTTGCGTTTTGCCTTGCCAACCTCAATATAATAACTGTAAAACTATTACAAACTGAGAAGTGTTGGTGTTGGCAGCTTGTCAGAGCAGGGGCAGTAAAACAGTGCCATTTGAGACAGGTTGACGTTTCATTTGTATTTCTCTGATGAGAAGCGGCGCAATCTGTTAATAATCCAGAGGCATTACCAACAACACACGTGTAAGAATGAGGAATGGTATCATTTCTTTGTCCGCTGTATAAAAAATAGCATAAGTGTGATTGGTGCTAAGAAGTTCATTGCTTTTCCATCAGTATGCCATTTTGGGCCTGGGTACCTTCCAGTACTGTCTGTGCACCATCACTTGGAAATATTACTGTGTTCGAAAGAATGCATTTCCTAGGTTTTGTCATTAAAAAACAAAACAGATGATCAATAAAAAATGAAATTGCAGCTGATGATTGTTAAAGGAAAAGCCACTGTGGACGCCTCAAGTGGGAGAGACGCCTTGGTCAGTGGATCCCCCGCAGGCAAAGGCCAAAAAGAAAAACAGCGGTTAGAATTGCAAGAGTCCCGAGTCAATCCTGCATGTTTTATTTGGTTAGTTTCTCTCAACGAGATTCTTTAACTACCAGTTATGATGTATGGAGGCCTCAGGCAATGTGCAAGTAAAACAAATCACATAGAAGGTATAGGGGTCTCTGTTGGGGAATTATTTTTCACATTATTTTTGCTGGTGCGAGGATAACTTTGCTTCTTTTAAATTGGTTACTTTCTGTGGGAAGCTGGGAAGCGTGCCAAACTCACTAAAAATAAAGAAATGAGAAAAATTTAATCCCTATCGCAAACACGCCAAAGCCAGGGAGATATTAAAGGCCGCTTCCGAAAAAATAACATTCCTGGAGATTGGACAATAATTTCAGTTATACCACACGATATTTTGTTTTTGTACATGCGAGACTCATTCTCAGGTCGGGAATGAAAATTGTTGCTTTTGTTTTGTATCATTTCACTCAGTAGCTGTGTCACTGAGGAATTTACCCAGCCAGAAATAATTTAAAGTGATATTTGGGGTCACTAATGAAAAGGCTACTGTTTCCCCACTACACCCTGGGCAAAGTTAAGTCAAACTTGCTGATATCACGTGGGATTAGACAAGGTTCATTTATTCCTCTGGAAAATTATATTTTAACGAATGAAACAAAATACATTAAATTTCATTTCATTTATTTCACACTTGGTACAACAGTTTCCACAGTTAGTTCTTTCAGACAAACCAACCACACTTTCTATCGGTATAGCACTGTAAATAAACATACATATCATACCATTGAAATGCAGTTAGGTTGATGGAAATTCTGCCAGTTCTGCCAATATAATATAGACTTGTTGACCACTTTATTAGGTACACCTTACCAGGACTGGGCTGGATTTTTAGCTTCAGCACTGCTTCCATAGATTCAACAAGTTGCTGCCTGTATTCTCCGTTTCCTGTTCTTAGCTGAAAGGAGTAGCACCAGGTGTGATCTTCTGCTGCTGATGCTTCACGGTTCAACAGATTGTGCATTCAGAGATGCTCTTCTGCAAACGAGTGGTTATTTGTGTTACTGCAGTTTAAAGCAGTCTGACCAGTCTGGAAACAAGGCATTTTCCCCTGGAGACTTGCCACTTACTGAATATTTTCTGTTTTTTGTACCATTCTCTGCAAACCCTAGAGACAATTGAGTGTGAAAATCCCAGTAGTTCAGCAGTTTCTGAAACACTCAGCCTTCTGGCACCAGCAACCATACCACAATCAAAGTCACTTAAATGATTTTTCTTCCACATTCTAACCATGTCTGCATATTTAGAGTTGCTGACATGTGATTGGCTGATTAGACATTTGCGTTAACAAGCAGCCGAACAACTGTACCTAATAAAGTGGCTAGTGAGAGTAGAAACATCAGTCAAAGTGGGTGTCATGAACTGACTCAAAGTTCAGACAATAGAAGGGGTTTGGTGGAGTCTGCACAGATAAATGCACAGTGGGTTAGACCTTTCAAAGAAAGAAAATAAACCCAAATCATGCCTGCCTGCTGGGGAGACGAGAGAATGTTAGCTACCGCCTACTGGTGATGGCCAGAGGGGCCGATGGCACGATATGGCAGCCTTGCCTCTGTCAGTCTGCCCCAGGGCAGCTGTGGCTACAACTGTAGCTTGCCTTCACCAGTGTATGAATGTGAGAGTGAATGAATAGTGGTATTGTAAAGCGCTTTGAGGGGTCCCGAAAAGCGCTATATAAATGCAATCCATTATTATTATTATTATTATTATTATTATTATTATTATTATTATTATTATTATAATAAAAAAAATAGCTCATGAAAATCCCACACTGCAGCAGCTTGTAGGGTTGTTGTCTTGCTGAACCTGCATTCATCTCTCCCTCAACCCTGACTAGACTCTCAGTTCCTGCTGTTGAAAAACATCATGGCATGATGCTGCCACCACCATGCTTCACTGTAGGGATTGCATTGGCCAGATGATAGTGCTGCCTCCAAATTTCCTCCAAATATGATTGGCACTCAGGCCAAAGAGTTTAATCTTTGTTTAATCAGACCAGACAAATTTGGTGACCATGGTCTGAGAGTGTTTTGGGTGTCTTCTGGCAAACTCCTGGCAGGCTGTCATGTGCCTTTAACTGAGGAGGAGCTTCAGTCTGGCTACTCGACCTCACAGACCTGATTGGTGGAGTGCTGCAGAACTAGATGTCCTTCTGGAAGATTTTCCTCTTTCCACAGATGCTGGAATAATGTCAAAATGACCACTGGGTTCTTGTTCACCTCCCTGACTAAGGTCCTTCTACCCTGATCACTCAGATTGGCCGGGCAGCCAAGCTCTAGGAAGAGTCCTAGTGGTTTGAAACTTCTTCCACTTAGAGATAATGGAGGCTACTGTGCTGACTGGGGCCTTTTCTGTATCATTCTCCAAATCTGTGCCTTGATACACTCAGATGTCTGTAGACAACTGCTTGGACTTCATGGCTTGGTTTGCCCTCTGACATGCGCTGTCAACTATGGGACCATAGATAGACAAGTGTGTGCCTTTCCAAATCATGTCTAATTAACTGAATTTACCACTATCAAGTTTTACAAACATCTGAGAGATGATCAGAAACAGGAATGCACATGATCTCAATTTTGAGGATAAAAAGAGATTATTATTTAACTATTATTTAATATATTTTATAGAATTATCAATACTTTTTTATGTTTGTTTCATTGTATTCATTGACAAAATTTCTGACAGACAAAGCTACATGAAGCACTGACTTTGACTTTGATAATCATTATATCAGATCTGATATTGATGGCTCTCTCCTAATTTGAACAGATATTTGTTAATTTACCTTTATTCTGTTTTTATTTGTTAATGTGATGAACTGGGTAGTGATCATTTTGTCTCTACCTCGTCTCCTTTCTGTCATGTCCGCCTGGAGGTTGCGAGGCCAGTTGTGTGTCCGAACAAAATCCACCATGGCGTCAGCAAATGTAACACTGGAAAATCAGTTGCAGAGTGCACAGAAAAACCTGCTCTTCCTCCAGCAGGACCACGCCAACACACTGAAGGGGCTGCATGCAGAGATCCGCAGATTACAGCAGCAGTGCTGAGAAGGGCCACAAGTAGGACTTCACGCTGCTGCGGAAGACCAACACATTTAATCTCAACTGGCTCTCTCCTAATTTGAACAGATATTTGTTAATTTACCTTTATTCTGTTTTTATGTGTTAATGTGATGAACTTGGTAGTGATCATTTTAATTGTTGATTAGAGAGTGTGACTCTGTTAGTGCAGCCAAAACGAGATAGAGAGAGTGGAATGTCAAAACATGTGAAAAGTGGAAGGAAAAAACTGTTGCTGTTGTTTTACCGCCTACACAGTAATTGAGGGGCAATACTGCCCCCTGCTGCCCTGCAGCTGTACTGTCCAACAACTTTCGTTCATTTTTATTTTTTCACGCATTCCAGGCGCTTTGACATAACTAAAAATCAAACCTAGCGCCTGAATAAACTATCATAAGCATCAAGAAGTTATGACACGTCACACCTGACATAACAACTACTTACTTCGACTCTATCACTAGATGGCGTGTACGCCTCACCCCTTAACAAGTGACAGTTTCTGTTGCTATGGTGACGACGCTCTCCCCGTAAACGGTGGCACGTCCGTAAGAGCTGCTACTTCCACATTTAATGACGTTTAAAGGTTAGTAGACTCTATTCTACTTTTACGTGAGCTGCTTAGTTTCAGCTCACGTAAATTCAAGCTGTGATTCTAACCTTTAACTTTAATGTAACTGGTCAAAAGTCACTGGTCTGGAACATTTTATGGTTGTATCGCTTAACGTTCAGGTTTCCCATGATGCACCGCTTTATTTTGTCTAGTAGCTCGGGGAGATGATAGGAAACTGACACAGCCACCCCTCTCTTTAACCCAGCGGAGGCGAACCCTTGACAGCAGCATCCTTGACATGCCCCACAAGGCGGACTGCGCTTAGCCGGTGTGGCTAGTCTGTTTATCCACATTTCCCGATATTTTAGAAGATATTCGACGGCCGAGTATTTTTAGCTGTAAGGTAAGCTCTCCGCCATATAACGTCAAGGTACTGTTGTAGCCTTGTTAGCAGTTAAGCTAGGCTAGCATCAATGAAAGCCTCATAGCTTACGTAGTTACCCCGTTTTATTCGAAGGAGGCTATCGGCACATTAAAATATATGTTTCGTTTATCTGAAGCTAATTTTTGTGTGCTTCAGTTTTATTTGGGATTAATCTAAACACACTCAATAAAACTACATTTTAACTTTTAAATTGTTTTGTCTATTCCACGTCAGAAAAAGCCTTAATGTCGTTAATAATGGCATGGCACCTGCTAATGTGTGCGCATTGCTGCAGGACTTTCATCGAAAGTACGGATAAGCCCTGTTGGATGTATTCAGTGTATCCCGAATTTACCTGACCACCTCCACAAAGCTAAATAAAACCCCATCTTCATGCTAGGATTGGTCGGTTGCTTTGTGCGTGCAGCAGGCTGTTTTTGGGTGATTGTAAAGTGTGGTTTGGTGTGACCCACCAGAGAAAGAAAATGTACTGTTTGCTGGACACTGGTCAGCTCCTCCCTGGACCACAGTCGCACATAGCATTGGTTGCAAGACAGCCTTTGTAATGACCCCTTGAAACGCAGCAATGGCATCCAACAGCACGCGGAGTCAAAAAGACCACATAAAGTGGGGTGTTTTGAAGCCTTTCACTTCCACCGTTCGCCAGGCCTGATTTACGACTTTCTCTTATTCTTCGGTACAGATAAAGAAGGTCAAGTCGAGAATTAAGTCTCTGGATGAAGATTAACGTTAAAACAATGATCCTCTGGCAGCTACCGCCAGGACCAGCGGAGGCTTCATTTCGGGGTGCTGTCCGCAATGCAGGTGCTGAAATTGAAAAAGTGTCGTGGAGCGCAGTCTAATAACACGTAGCGTTATCTGTCCTGTTGCAGTTGCAGGCGTTGTTTGTAGTTAGACCACTTAAGCTTTAGCTGCCTCTGTTTTCCTTTTAATTCTTTTGTTGATGACATAAACATGACTCTATGTGAGGACGTGATTATTGTGGAGAGTAACCCAGACTGCATCTTTCCATAAAATACAAGCAACAGATTTAGAGAAGATGCTGGAAGGGAAGCTTCTGTTTACAGTGTGGAATCCAAGGTTGAAGGATGCACGTTTGCGTGCAGTTTCAGCATCATTACAGGGCGTGACAGCGAAGGAGTTATGGCTGAGGATAGTAGCTATTTGCTAATGTTTCGTTCTGCTGCTGCAGTTCATTGATTATTTATATTCTCTGTGTGGGGAAATACTGGTTGCTACATTAGGAAAAGAGAGTCAAGTAAACACGTTCAAATGGCAAGGATTTACATCTTAGAGGAACTGTCTTTCTTTAATTCACTGAGCATCCATACACTTTTTGAATCACCTCCATGCTATGGCATGAGCCATATTACTAAAGTTGGCAGAGGTCACGTCTTTGCAAGCGGAAAGCTATCAAAGCTATTCTAGGAAGGAGATGGGATGAGAGATATGCTTGCAGCGCAGGGTCTACCGGAAGGACCGCACATTACTCATCAATAATAGATTATCTCCTCAGCCTTTGTGACACACCCCCAGCTGTATGTGCCAGGCTGTGTTTTGGTTATCACATGTTTTCATGGCAAAAACACACAGGCGCGTGAGAGCTAAAACTAGGGAGCATGTTAGGTCAGGTGCATGGGATGTATTATTCATATAAGTTAGATGATGTAAGAGTGGGAAGCTCAGAGATGTTTTATTGAAACACACTTATGATTGCAGTCAGAGGCTGCCTCTGTATACAGGAGGGGATTTTAGCGGAGATCAGTGTTCTCTGAAGCCTCAGCACAGTTTAACAGAGGGTGGAGATATTGAGACTCGCCTCTGGAGACAAGGATGTTCAGTGAAGAGAGTGTGGAAGAAGGTGGGGCAAGCCACACCCAGTGTCACTCACCGTGACATCTGTTAATGTGTTCAGCTTTGATTTAGTGTTATGACTGATGGTGTTATGGACACTTAATGAGAGCATTATGTAATAGAGACATATGTTATGCTGTTTCACTGTTGGGGTCTGTTAGATATTCTGAATTTGAAAGACTCTCACAGAGGAAAAACATTTCCACTGCGTCGCTTTATCAAATTACAAGATAATATGTAAATTGGATTAGTATGTATTAGATTAGTGTTACCTTTCAGATGCCTTTTTTAAGGCCAGCAGGGCCCACTCTGTATTATAAATCAATAGCCTAATTTCAGTGATTGGTCGTTAAGTACAGCAAGCCATTACTGGCCTTTCTCTGCTATAGTCTTATTCTAGCATTGACCCAGGCAATAATGATATCCGACACAGCTACTGTGCATAACAAACAACAAACAGAGTTGCCGTTTTTGCCTTTGGATGATCAGTTTAAATGTAAAATGCCCTTCTTTGTAAATGGGGTTAATGGTATCATCCCGTATTGGCTGGTTTGCTTAGAAAGCAAAGTTAGACCGTATCCTAAATCTCACGTTTACAGCCAAATGGGTGAGAATTGATGTGATTACTTTTTTTATGGTCTTCTTCTCTGTCTCTCTTTTTTTTTTACTCTCTCTGTCTCTACCTCGTCTCCTTTCTGTCATGTCCGCCTGGAGGTTGCGAGGCCAGTTGTGTGTCCGAACAAAATCCACCATGGCGTCAGCAAATGTAACACTGGAAAATCAGTTGCAGAGTGCACAGAAAAACCTGCTCTTCCTCCAGCAGGACCACGCCAACACGCTAAAGGGGCTGCATGCAGAGATCCGCAGATTACAGCAGCAGTGCACAGGTGAGAAGGGCCACAAGTAGGACTTCACGCTGCTGTGGAAGACCAACACATTTAATCTCAACTGTGGTAGGGAGTGCTCATGAATTTAAAACAGAGGCTTTTGCTGAACCTAAGCTTATGCCTGGAACTAAAGGTCAGCAAGATGATGCGTTTCCAGTGCTAAATATGTCTGAAAAAATATGGAGACTTACTGGCAGTAATAGATACACGCAGCAGACATAAATATGGTCGCCCAGGAAAAGGAGAAAACAGCATGATCTGCCCCTGACTTCCTGTATCCAGGGCTAACCTGTTTACTAAAGCTGACGATGAGCTCTCACTAATCTTATTAAATGGACACTGCCATATGGAAAGCACAGACATGTTTTCCCCAAACTTGCTTTGCTGTTAATTAGTATGTGAGGAGCATGCTGTTAGATAGCTGCCCTGTTCTAGCCTCATGTAGCGCAGGCATTGTAAATAACCCTCTTCTTTTTCTTTCATAGACCTGACGTATGAGCTCACTATCAGAAGCTCCGATCCCTCAGGTAAGCATCATTTGTAGTACACAAGCACCAGTTATACCACTGGCATTCAGCGTTGTTGTCATGAGTTAGCGATGCCATTAATTTGTTGTGGAAAGGTGATTACTGCTAATGCTTTACACACTGTTTTTCCCAGTGTGAGCCCTTTGGTCTAGCCCTTTTCTTTTTAGACCAGTCAGTCTTATTAGTTCAATCTTCTGACATGACACTGGTATTCTGACAAGAGAAGCTAAAAAAACTGTTTCAAATTATACTCACTTCCCCCAGGTAAAATATTTTTTTATTCTTTGTCTTTTGGGTTTTAGAATGATATATTACATTTTCTGTAACTACTTCAAACTGTGCAGCACAAAACCCCCACAGCAGTAAAGGCTGTAAATCAGTGTTTTTTCCTTTGAAATAGAGGTCTGTGTCAGTGGACAGGCCTGGGAGCACAGCACTCTCCCTGTTCCCACCCAAGAAGTATTGCAGTGTGGGCCTCCCTGCTGTTTATTGCAGCTCCCATTGCTCATTGCCACCTGCCCCTCCCCCATAAAACCAGGGCCATGACATGGTCTGAATCACATGCTGCTCCACAGCTCAGCCTCAAAGGCACCTGATAGGCGGAATACAATTTAATTTATGTACAAACTATTGATGGCCACACTGATGTGTGCAAGTGAGTATGTCACCAGGAGCACATTACGTAGTTGGTGTCCTTAAAGGCCCAGCCTCAATCAGTATTGTCAAGGCCTCCAGTCAGAAGCACTATCATGTTAGTGGGGGACATCTCAGAGATTGGAGTGCAGGAAATGAGATTATGTGTCACAGCACTAATGCACACACTGCTAAATGCTCACTTTAGCAGGGCCCAGCTGTTCTAGCTGTAGCAAACATGTACCAGCCACTCCTTCAGAAAGTGAAAAAAATGATATAACATTGCTGTAACCACCCCTGTATTTGATTAGACTAAATGAAGGAATTGCAAAGGATTGAGGATTTCTACTGAATAAAAAATACACAAATGTGCTTCATTCCATATTTTTTGCACATATACAAACATAGCTATACATTGATTGCACCTGGGTGGGGCAAGGCTGGGTGGGGGCAGCAGTGATGGAGATCACATGGGAGTACTCTGTCTACCAGAGATGTAATGTGAAACAGGAGCTCTCTGCCCACTGCAGATGAGTCTCTGTAGGATCATACCATCTCTGTCAGCCTATAGTCAGCGTCTGCACTTAATGCACTAATGATTAGTCCGGTGGTCTTTGTTTTTATATATATATATATATATATATATATATATATATATATATATATATATATATATATATATATATATATATATATATATATACTCTTAAGTCATTTTTAATATTTTGCTGCCAAGGAGCCAGACTTTCTTGTAGTTTTTTAAAGTGGTGGTTTGTTGTTATTTTTTGTTTGTTTATTTTGTCATTAATCATTCAAGCATAAAAATGGTAGCTAAGTCAAGGGATGAACCAGCAAAGAAGCTATTTTAAATTGTATCTTTAGGCACTTTGTTACTAGCAGTCACAACAACACAAAATTTCTTCCAGTTTCTTTAGTTGTGTAAATGAAAAATGCCAAAGACTACACAGTTTAAGAGAGTTAAGATTTACATGAGTATTTTTGCACCAACAAAGTGATTCCCAAAGAGCTGTTAGCTGAAAACTTGGCATGTCTCAGCATGGTGTGCAGTGTCCTTAAAACTGAACAAGCAGAGGACAGATAGAAGAAATGTTAGGTTTTAAAAATGATCTACACTAAATAAACAGTATCTGAAAGTCGTTTCCAACAGAAAGACCTGTCTTGAGACCTGAGAGATGCATCTGACTCTTCATTTGATTCATCTTCTGTTCACTGAAGCCTCATCAGAAATGATGTCAGTGGAAGTGCGTCTGTCAAGAAGCTGTTATTAAGCAAGGGAAATGAGGACAAAAGGCTGAAGAATTGGACTGATAGTCAGTGGCAACAGGTCTTTACAGAGTGATGATTCCAAACTTGAAATTTCTTTAAAATTTATTTTATTTATTTTTGTTCAAATGATTGTCGGTATGTACGGAGGTATTCAGGATAGAGGGACAACAGAAATTGTCTACAGCCGTAAAACACAGTGGGGGCTCTGTCATGGTTTGGGGCTGCATTTCAGCAAGTGGAGTTCGGGATCTCATCAAAATTGATGCAATTATGAAAGCAGAAAAGTAGAATACCATTGCAGCACCATCTGGAGTAACAACGTACTAGCAACAGCTTTATTTTCTTTATTTTTCAGATCCCAAACAGATTGCTAATGCAGTCAAAGCATAGTTGGATAGAAAAACATAGAATGGATTGGCCTCATTAGAGCTCAGACCTCAACATTATTAAGACTGCTTAAAGAAAATTTCAAGAAAGCTTGTCTAAGAGAGTTCAGGCTGTGTTGAAGAATAAAGGTGGTCATATCAAATATTGACTTTCATGTTAGAATTATCAAACTATTTTTCCTTTTATTCTGTATTTACATGTATGTTTGCATCTTTCAGTAATTGCTGCACTATTTCCTATTTTCCTGTCAACATATAAAGGAATGTTGGGTGGCTTGAGACTTTTGCACAGTACTCCATGTAAGAGCTGTTGGGTTTTTTTCTGTGTGTGCAGACAGCAGCGAGGCCCGATGCAGGGAGCTGCAAAGGAGGTGTGAGGAGCTGGAGGCCCAGTTGAAGAAGAAAGAGGAGGAGAACACAGAGCTTCTCAGGGACCTGGAGCAAAAGAACGCCATGATTTCTGTCCTGGAAAACACCATCAAAGAGAGAGAAAAGAAGTACCTGGAGGAGCTTAAGATGAAGAGCCATAAACTGGCTGTTTTGTCTGGGGAGTTAGAGCAGAGAGCCAGTACCATTGCTTACCTTACCTCACAACTACATGCCACTAAGAAAAAGCTGTTAGCCAGCAGTTCCTCTGAGGCCAGCCCTAACGCCAGTCCTGTCACCTCGTACAAGCCCACGCCTCCACCGGCCAAGGACAGGCAGCCTGAAACCCCACGTCGCCGCATGAAGAAGAGCCTCTCCCAGCCTCTACATCCAGAGTTGACAGAGGTGTATCGCCTTGGAGCGGACGGTAGACGGATGGTGCTGCGGGAGACAGTGGATGCCATGCCTGACCCAACACCCTTCTTGCAGGCAGGCAGAGAGTCTCCTGAACCACAGGTAGTTCGTGAGCGGCCTGCTGTCATCCCTCCCATTGCCCCTGAGCGCTCACATGCTCCTCCACTGGGCGCTACGGCAAGTCCGCGACACAGCCCCGCACGGGACCGTCAGTACAGGGCTCACGTGGGCGTGGCACACCGCATTCCACATGGCACTCCTCCCTTGGCTCCGCCACAGGCGGATGTGGAGACTCTGGCAGTGGACCAGGTCAACGAGGAGAAGGTTGTTCGGAAGCGCTCGGGAGCCGACAGGACAGTTTAACACTGCACTGCAAACCTGCACCTTAAATGCACATCTACTGTATACACACCACACTGCAAGAACAAGAAGCAGCCTGAACCACTTTGTAGCCTGCTTTTGACGCAACACTGCAATATTAAAAAAGAAACTATGAAAGTATATTATGATTTGGTGATGGTATTCCATTAGGACTTTTGTTTTTTTTCATATACAGTAGAAATGGACTACTATAAAGCATGCCAAATGTTTATTTACTGTACACCCCAGTGAGTCCTTGTACTATCACACATTGACTTTTTGCTTAGGCTTTCACTTCATTCTGTCTTACATGGTGCACACAACAAATTCTTAGCCAAATATCTGCATCAGTGCCTGCTGAACCAGTTTTACCATACACGAGCTCCATAATGTAGTCATGGCTAATAGTTATATTTACATATCTCTGTCTTCTTCATCTTCTCTGGACATATCAACAAACTGTATAACAAGCTGTGTGCAGCTGCTTAGGATAGAGCTGAAATAATTAAACTATTACTCCCTGAATGTCTTTCATCTGCTTGTGATATCAGTATAATAACAGCCCTGTAGGTATGAGCTGTGTAATATGCAATTAGACGATTGGCAGTTGCGAAGGTGAAAACTGGACTCTCATCTTTTCCTTTGCTGACTGGGAAAAACAGCAATAGGCGTGAGAGAGAGAGCGACAGCGAGTGCGTGTTTCTGAGAGACAGTGTAAGCCACTGTGACAGCTAAATTTTAGTTTCAACATTTATCCATTGATGTTGTCATGCAAGGGCATTTTTTTCAAAAACACTGCTGTAATAGGATTTTTGTGATATTATTAATTGTACTTTATAAAAGCTGTACATTTGTAATGAATTCCTTTTTTTTTATTTATTATTGATTGTAGGACTCAATAGAAAGTACAACAACACCTCAGATATTCACTGTAGTTACACCACCAATGTGACGGTAATTAAAATCACTAAATAATCTGCTTTTCACTGTAAGGTGTACTATACAAAACAGTACAATAAACAATAAATGATTTTTTTCAAAGGGTTACTGGGTTTCTGTTAGTGGCTGATGGGCCACACTGAAAGTGTTCTCCATGATCCAAACTGTGGCTGTTTTGCACACCTGTCTACACCAGCAGCCATGCAGTCACATGACTATAACTCACAATACCATTGTTATGCTAGACCCATTTACAGTCTGTTGTTCTTAGATTTAAACAAAAATAAAAACTGAATCACATCAGGAAAAAATCTGCCTTTTTATACTTACCTGTGTATGTACTTCTACCAGACACTAGGTGTCCCAATTTTTAAAAGAAAATGTCACTGAAGGGATATTAGTCACTGTATGAAAACAAAGACTGCATTACATGTAAACAATACCTTAAAAACATAAGTCATAGACCAAAAAAACATTTGTAAAACATAATATTTTACTTCAATGATTTGGTTGTAAGAACCAGTTCTTAGGGCAAAAATGTTACTTTAAGATTAAATGTATACTTAGTCTTACGAGTCTCGAGTTTTGCTGTAACATGATAATAGGATCAGAATTTGGCACAAAGACATGAAAGCATGAATATATCCATTGAGCCTGTGGTGGTGTGAAAATGTGCAGGATATTTACTGACACACTTAGGCCTGTTAGTACTAGCTGAGCATCCTTTAAGTGCCACAGCCTATCCTTAGTATTGTTGCTGACCAGGACCACAGTGTACCTATAGTCTGATGGCTGCCTCCAGCAGGTTCACTGTACTCAAAGGAGGTCCTGTTAAAGTGGCTGACGAGTGGATACTGTGTGACAGAAGTTTTGGAAAAGCTAGTAATTTCCTAAATATTTACAGTACAACTATATTTAGGGTCATATTTGATGCAAGAAGTAAATTTCCTAGTGGGCCTTCCTGTGCGGGCTTCCCTACCCAGTCCAGAGTGCTTTTGTGGTCAATTCTAATAGAAAAATGCTTTATGTCTGCCCAATTCAAATTACACTTGTTTATTCTCCGTTTATTCCAGAGGCGGCTCCAAACAACTACTAACTGTCTCCTTTGCACAGCCTGAGCACAGGGACCGACGCATGAGCACCACAGATGAGTGATTAAAATAAATTTTATTTTTGATATGGCATATTTGGTTAAACTCACTTAAGGTAGGCTTTTCTCAGTCTTTACAGGTACTCTGTATTGAGACTAAATGCAGTTTTTATAAATCATTTGGCATAACATTCTCTTTCCTTTTAGGTTCATATTTACAATCCAAAAGGCCACTTAATGCACTTTACAGGACTGCTATTGATGGACATTTACACACAATAATAAACACACAATAAACAACAAATACAGTTTGTTTTCTTACTCTTCTCAAAAATAGCATAAAATGATGTCCTAGTGGTGACATACCAAAGAACCAGTTTCAAGGGGTTAAAACGTTCACTCCTGACTTGAGAGCATTTGAAAGCGCTCAAGTTAAAAAGTGCACAGAGGGGGAAATATATATATTTTTAAAGTCCTTTTTGGCATGCCCCCACAATAAGGAAATTTTTTTTTTTCAACGACAAATGACAGAAAGTGCTTTGTTGTCAACGTGGTATTGGCTTCACAATCCCTCAAATCACTACTGAGTATTATTTTAACTTGTACGAACTCGCTTTAATTTCTAAGAGCTTCACTTTGTCTTGATATGCGATGAAGACCTTCAGGCTTGCCACGTCTTGCCTGCTCCGTCACTGTGCAGGATCTAATATCTTGGCTGGCGATGTCAATTTCTTCTTTTGAAAGCCTGGACAGAGAAATGACTGTGTTTTATTTCAAAAGACTTACAACAAAGCTGGATAGAGAACAAAACTCAAAGTGCAAACCTGAATCTGTAAGAGTCAACTGATTTAATTCTTCCTCCAGCTGCTCGGTGCTAATATTCAAGGGGCGTTGAGGTATGTCGGGCAGAGAACTGAGGATGGACTCAGCAGAGGGCTGCAGATTGGTTGCTGGGACTGTGGGTAAACCGGAGACGGAATCTGGCTTTGAATCATTCAACAAAGATTTCAGTTCTTCCTCCAGCTCATCCATGTCTTCATCTACAGAACAAAAACACAAAAAGACATGATTAACTTAGAGCTCTATTAAAATCAGATATAAAGCATCTTGTAGATACAGCTCAAACAGAATGACTTACCTGCAGCAGTCACACCGCTGGATATAGTCTGGTTCACCTCATCTTGAGTGTCACATAACTGTTTACAGAGAGGATACATGAAGATCGTTAAATGCTGGAGTTAACTAAAGTGGATCTATTATGCCTTCTCCTTATGTTTTTGTCATTCATATATTGTTAGAGTGATGCATTCTCATATTAATTATGACTAAAGTTTCAAGTTATGAGGTCAGTCCACATGTACATTTTAAGAAAAAGTATAAAATAACCACTTAAGACTTTAGTCCAACAATAATTAAAGTAACTTAACCATGCTGTCATATAATAACACTGAAAAGTATTTTCTACCTGGGATGTGATCACATCAGTAATTTTTCAGAGTTGCACATTCCTAGTTGCTATCATCTCCTCCGCCATGGCCTGTTTGTACTCAGTGATGTTTTTTGTACAGTGAAAACACATTTACTTGTTGTTTTCATATTTAGCAGGAATTGTGCTTTGTTGGAGTTTTTTTTGAAGCAGTTCCCTTTTTAGGTGCTTTGTTATGCTGCTTTAGAGATGGTGGTGACTGTCAAAGTGGAGCCAATGAGAAATGATAATGTTATCAGAGTTGCTAAATTCTTATCAATTCCCATCCCTAAGTATATCTAATATCAGCACTGATACCACTACTTTTAACCTATAAAAGGCAGCTTATGTAGGGGAGAGCTGTGTGTCATCATCAGTTTGCAAATTCTGAACACATCATAATGAGTCCTACTTAAAAATAATAAAACATGCAATTAAGTTGAACATAAAAAGAAGTTGTGTACCTCCTGGATTTGATCCACAAGGCTCTCAGCGCGCTCCACAGTCACGTCTTTGAGAGAGAGCCTCAGGGCAGCCACTCCAGCCTGATATGCTTGCATAACCTAAAGACATGAGACAACAACCAGCTTGGTTATAAACAGCTGTACAATAAGGCTGTGGCAGCTCCTGTTAGTGTTGCCCTTACCATCTTATCACTCTGTGACTGGGCTATTCGATCCAGGATTTCCCTGATGGACTCCAGCTTGGCAAATAAGTTGTCTGCTCTCTTTTCTACCCTCTTGCGACCTCTCAAACACCTCAGTGCCTTTTTGGATTGACAGCAAACATAAATAGGTGCTGTGACTGCCATCGCATATTTGGTTGCAAGTGCTTAAATGACTTTTTTTTGGTTTTTTTAAACAGTCAACATTAGTAATAACCTGTGATTTCTTCCCTTCCCGCAGCAGAATCCTTGCTTCCTCTTTGCACCTGCAATTATATCACGTAAAGCAATTTCAGCAACAATCTGTCTTTCTGAATCACTGTTCCTAAAAAATAAAATAAAATTTAAAGAAATCTGATGACACGAGTAGCACACAAACCAAATCAATCGTTTATTATAAAATGTGAGTTACTTGTCAGCCTCGAGGCCCAATTTCTCAACTCGCTCTCCAAGCAGTTTCTCACTGCGCTGCAGCTGATAGATGCCTATGTCCACGTCACTAACCGCAGACACGCGGTCCTGTCCAGGTAGACAAAACTTAACAATCTGTAAGAGAAAACACACAAGGACAGAGAGATTCCTTACATAAAGATGTCGCTGAAAATGTTAAATGTGCAGATTGTTAATGGTGGGCAGACTTACCTTCTCGCCTTCGTGCAACGAAACCATGACTTGCTTGTCCCTCTGCAGCTGCAGGAGCGCCATGCATAGGGTGCCCTCATCAGCACAGATGTTAGAGGAGAGGGTGCAGAGATCTTGAAATGACACAATGGAGCAGCTTGAAAATTCACTGCTGCGATAGACCCTGAGTAATTCTGCTGCTTTCTCCTGGGGAACAAAA
The DNA here is from genome assembly GCF_964374335.1 of Astatotilapia calliptera. Taxonomy (NCBI): domain Eukaryota; kingdom Metazoa; phylum Chordata; class Actinopteri; order Cichliformes; family Cichlidae; genus Astatotilapia; species Astatotilapia calliptera. The sequence goes on along the minus strand of NC_137433.1, from coordinate 12,524,330 downwards.
AGAGAATTTTGTATTTTAATGGCTGCAAAATACTGGAGAAATGGAAAGAGAAATCCCTCATCCTAGCTGCAATTCAAAATATGCAAGATGCATTTAATTTGGCTCACTAATATGCAGCATCAGGGCTTGACATCTACTGCAATATGAAACTTAAAGTGCATTATGGGAGATCAAGATAAGAAATGCGCACAGTAATAACTTAGAGAAGTTATTGACAGTATAACTAAAAATGTAAAGATCTCAGTGGCTTGAATGTATGGATGTCAGCTGCTATGAATATGTGAACTTTAATGAGAACAACAAACCTTTACTAGTTCAATGATGACAAAAGACTCCTCCAAATGCACCCGGCTGCTACCCAAAAGAGCCGAGAAGGTCCACTTTAGAGGCTTCACTAGCAGCAGACCCACACCCCAGGACAACCAGCCACAGTCCACATTAGCAGCAAACTCCGACTCCCTCTGGATCTTCCCGCATCTGTCCGCCGAAAAAGAAAAATACAGACAATCTAAGTAGACTGACCCAGACTGGCAGGCTTAGTGAGGGGAGGGGAGGGGGAGTGAGGGGAGGGGGGGGGGGGCAGAGATTCACTTACGTGGCCATGGACTGGATGACAGTAGCCAAGCCAAGCGGTGACTTTTCTTTTCTCTTGAAGATTTTGTTCAGTTCCTGCAGATTGACACAGACGGTGCGGCGGTCCTTGCAGCTCTTCACGATCAGAGCCGTCCAGAAGTCCATCTTACTGTCCCAGTCCGTAGTGTTGACGTCTCGGTTCTCCTTGAAGTCGGAGAACATAAAATTCATCCGCTCATCGTCGTCCCATTCGAGGGGGAGCGTAATTTCAGCGGAGTTCGACATTTGTAACACACAAAGCTAAAGTTTCAGTAAACCTGTTTATCGGCTAGCTTGCTGTTTTTGCCAATCGGACAGCTGAAGCAGCTAGCTTAAAACCGAAGCAGCGTTTGGTTAGCTAGCAACATCCACCAGGAGCCCTTTAAAAAGAGCCAGAATATCACCGCTTAACGTTTAATAACATGTAAGTCCAGATGTCACCTGCTGGGTTAATCCTACCATTCACATGCCACCTGCCACAGCAAACTGAGCTGCTTAACCATTAATAAAATATCTCGCTAACGCGAGCTATCGTTTCACATTCCAACAACAACAATGTGTGGTAACATGAGTTCACAATTCTCAGCCGTACGGAGAGGCGGCAACAGTCGTTCCACTGCGTAAAAACGTCGGGGTGACCCACAGGGACACCCCGAACAACAAAGCAAGCGCCCCTTCAACTTGCTCATGAATGCTACGGTTGCGCCGCTTATGAGCATACGAGAGGTACGCAACGTCTCTTAATGGAGTCTATGGACATTACCCATCATGGACCAGATTTCACAGTGTAAATGAAGGTGTGTCCCAACGCATAACCACATAAAATACAAGACACAAGACTATTTGGAGCCCATATTTAATTAATTATAGGATTTAATTATACAGCCATCCCAGTCATGTGCAGATGTACACAGCAAGAATTAATACAGTTTGTGACTGTTCAAAGCATAGACTGCGACAGGATCTTGACCTTGTCTTATAATTCAGTGATTTTGTTATAGTTCCATAGAGAGTGTCGGATAGTTGGGAAACGTGAAAGGAGTTTAAATACCTGGGATCTACCATCCAAAGCAACAGACAATGCACAAGAGAGGTAAAGAAGAGAGTGAAGGCAGGGTGGAGCGGGTGGAGGTGTGAGAGGCAGTTAGTTTGGAGACAAGAAATGACAGAAAGACAGGAGCGCAAGCTGTCAGAATTAGAAATGAATACGTGGAGACAGAGTTAGAAAGGCGACGCTGGTTGGGACATGTGCAGAGTAGAGATAGTGGGTATACTGGACAAAGATGTTGAAGATGGAGCTGCCGGCCAGGAGGAAAGGTTCAGACCGCAGAGAAGATTCACAGAGGTAGTGAAAGAGGAAAAAAACAGAGGGTTGGTGTGACAGAGGGGAATCCTAGGGATGGGATGAAATGGAGGCAGATGAGCTGCTTTTGTGACGGGAGCAGCCAAAAGAAGAAGAAAGAGAGACGGTATGGTATTGCTCCCACAAATCCCAAAGTTGAAGAAAGAGAGACGGTATGGTATTGCTCCCACAAATCCCAAAGTTTTGTACATGACCTCCAACTCAGCCATGAAAAGCAGGGAAATCTGCAGCATAATAAAATCAGTGAATGTCTGTGTAAACTCATCTTATAAACATCATAAGAAAACCGAACTGCCCAATGCTCAAGTAGGTCTACGTAGTTTCTGTGTTTAGTTTGTTTCTCATGCGTCCTCAGATCTGCTCTGACACTTTGTTAGAAATGCAGATCCAAAACAGATCCATGAATATCTCATTTGTAAAGATAAAGATAGTCAAGGATTTATGTTATTGCATTGTTTTATAGAGATATACAATGTCATGCAAGTAGCTACTCAGATCAGCTAGCCAAGATGTTGGAAGTTAGAAAACTGATGAAGATTTACTGTCAATTGTACAATTACCAGTGAATGATCCAGTAGATGCACATGCATCTCATTGTCACATTAGTATGATATACAACGTAATCCAAAAACAACATTACCTGGAGCAGTGATGCAGCAATGACATGACACTTGTGTTATTAAGTCAAAGAACATGTTATTCTTTCAGATATCAAGGGATAGTGCATAAAAATAGTTTAAATACTCTTTTAATTAATTGCCTCGCTTAAAACATCAGAGGAAACAGCAGACTTTTATTTCCATGGCAAAAACAGTCTTTTACTCGTTTGGCACGTTTGACACATATCCAGGAACACCTCTTGTTGCTCGAACGTGTCTACTTGGCACTGAGATCCACCACCAGGTGCTGGTAGGCTAGGGTGTTGCCTTTGAAGCTGGCGGCAAGCAGGATATCCTTGTTGTCCACGGACACCAAATTGAACCCCCTTGGGGCTCTCATGTTGAGCTCTTGGAAGGGCTGAAAGCGCTGAGTGAGGTCATCCCACAGGTATACCCTGGAGAAGGAGAAATCGCTTCCAAGAATGAGGTACTGGCGAAGGCCCACGATGAAAGGGTACACTGCCATTGAGCCCCTGGAGGGGAGAGTCTGGATTTCCACAAAACGCTGCCCTTCCCAGCGGAGGATCTTGGAGTCACCGATGAAGCGTGTTAGACAGAGGTAAAGAACTTTCCTCACCCAGAAGTGCTTAACCATCTGTACATCGGCCAGCTCTGTGATCTGCGAGTGGAAAGCAAACTGTTTTTGGCTTCGGTTCCACTGGTAAACCACCGGTGGTTGAGAGGCGCTGGAGAGGATGAGATGAGGCTTTCCCCCAACGTCAAGGAACTCGACGTGGGTGTCTCGATGCCAGGGATGGAGGGACTGGTGGGAGTAGAAACCGTTGCTGTACCACCGATAAATGCTAGTGGAGCCCGCCTTGGAGCTGTCTGCTACCACAAAGTACCATTCGCCGTCCAGCTGGAAGGTCTCCACAAAGTTGGGCTTCCTTACTCGACTGGTGTCAATGTCTTGGATCTTTACAAAGCGCTGCGGGTCCTCTTCCCACCTGTGTTAGCAGAAATGCTGTCAGTGCATTCCCAAAACTTTAAACAATTAGCTCAAAAAGTTAGATGAGTGGTTCACTGACTCTTTTATCACATCTTTGATAAAGGTAAGAGCAGCAGGTCAGCTTAGCCTTGCAGAAAAGCTGCAAAGCATCAGTAATTTTAGGCTATGAGGTGAAAATATTTTGATAAAACCTTGTGTGACTGGTTGCTTCATCTGGCAGCAGATCACAGATCTGACGAGTCTGTTTTACATTATAAAGGTAAAAATACACCTGCCAAGCAGTATTTATTTTTCAAACAAACTGCAGCTTGTACTGCTGAACGCTCACTGTAACTGACAGCTTACTGCTAACACGACTGCTTCTTGCCACAAGCCACTAACCGCAGCCTTAGCTAGGGTGCAGTGTGGCTATTGAGAGGTGGGTCAGCTGTTTGCTCCTCTTGGCAAGTGTTGCGGACTGCAGAGTCTAATGAATGGAGCCTGAGCTACTCCATTTGCACTCTGAACTTGGTCAAGCTTCATCCTTGTACCTACCTCTCAGAAATCTTTTTCACTTGTGTGAAGGCTTTCTGCCAGAAAGGCTTTGCCAAGACAGGAGAGGTAGTACATAAAGAGACAAACGTGCCCACATTAGAATGACATAATAGTGGATAAATGGCAAATGCGGGTTTGAATTCCACAGTAAACCTAAATTTAGTGTTGATTTTTTTTTCAAAAGATCTGTGTTTCAGTTTTCAGACACAGTTTAAGAACCAAAAGTACTTGGATAAGTTTAGGCAACAAAACTATTGGTTAGGGTTAAGAAAGAATCATTGTTTGGGCTAAAACAGACCCCATTCACACTCTTAACCAAGTGTCAGAAAAACCTGGCATAAAGTTCTAAAGACAATATTGACCTGTGTGTGTGGATCTGTGGCGTTCCTGCACTATTTAAAGCTCCACTGATTCTCCCTGTTTCCCTGTATTTACTCAAGCTTCAAATTTACCCAGCAGATATTAGAGTGGAGTTACTCTCTCAAAAATAAAGGGAAATAAGGCACTATGTACTTAGCTGCTCATATTTAATATACTGGAGACATTTTACAGGTCACCAGTGGTATGTGAGAAATAACTAACAAATCTTACTTGTATATGTGAGATCCACCGAAAAGTTGAGCCACGACCATGTAAAGTGTGTTGTTAATCACCACGGGTTTGCAGTACACGGCGGAACGAGCTTCAAGAGAGACACACGGAAGTCAAAAAACATCAGGACCCGTTCCTTAACACAGCGCTGTACACACTCATATGCCTTCATCCTCAGCAACTTACAGGTAATGTTGTGAAACCTCCTGAAAACCATTTCCACGTGATCCCATATATACAGGGTGCAGAACCCCGAATCAGGCTGAGCAAAGGCCACAAACTGATCTCCATTGAACTCATAGGACTCAACTGACACAGAGTGGAAAGGGAAGGTTTCGTACACTGCAAAATCTGTAGGAGGAGAAACCAGAGGCAGCGTCATGGCCAGAGACATAAGAGAAGTCTAAGTAGTCAGTCAGGAGTTCAGTCTTAGTAGTCTAATAAAAGATTAAGGTTAAACCTGCACTGATGCAGTTGAAGTCTCGTGGTGTAAGGTCGCGGATTCTGCGTCCTTGGAATTCAAAGGGGCTGGCGCAGTAGATGGCGGGAACAGAAGTGTTGGTCTTCTCCATCCAGTCTACAAGCCACTTGATTTTACAGTCACAGCGGAAAGAGTTCCCACGCAGGTCTCTAAGTAGCAGGTGGGGATCAGGGAAAACATGTGAAGTTCAGTCTTGAAAGCTCAAACTTAAATCTTTCAGCAAAGAGTGCAAATCAAACAGTTCATTTTTTAAAAACACGTGTGTGTTTCAAACAAGAACCGAAATAGAAACAAAGCTCATGCTCCAGTCAGACAGCTCTGTGGACCATTTGGCTGCAGTGTGGCGCTCCACTGAGGCCTTGGGGGAATCTGAGCAAACCACTGTTCATAGTGACAGACTGTAGGGTCAAAGCACTCGAGATGTTGAGGCAGATTTCAGTGTGGGCGCACTTACAGATCTGTGAGGATGTCTAGATGTTTGAAGAGATCTCTGGGCAGCTGCTGCAGGTTGTTGTTTGAGAGAGAGCTGAAAAAACAGTTGTCATCGTGTCGTGATTTGTAGTAAGCAGTTGGCTGCGTTAGTTGCATAAATGCATAGATTATTAGCTCGGTCGTGTTGCTAAGTAACAGGTTCTTTATTGGAAAGCGTTACCAGAAAAGTACTCACAGATGAGTCAGAGATTTGAGTCCTCTGAAGGTATGCTTCGAGAGAGCCTGGATGTCGTTGTTCTCAATGAACCTGAGGAGGGAACAAATTATTCATATGTCACACAGTGATGTTAAACTCTGAAATTCAGCCATTCGTCATTGGACGGAGGCTGTAGCAGCAGCAGGGTTTTCAGGGATTAGTCAATTTTTTTCAAGGGCTGACTTTTTCTTTTGTGTTGTATTTTTTGTATTGGATGTATTCTTATTGAATGGTCCTTGTATTAACTGCAAGGAATTGAAACACTAAATGTTAAAAAATATATTTCCGTCTTAGCTTTATCTGATTAAAACCCACAGTCTTACAGAGAGCTCTGTGTTCAGCATCATTTGATCCTGTTCTGTCTTTGTCTATTGATATCCGAGGACATGCTGTACATCATATGCAGACTCTCTGGCTGGATATGATATTATTACTTTATTAGAATTCACAGCGGGTAGCGATGGTACTGGCACTGATGCAGGCCAGCAGCCTGAGGCATAGCCATCATGGAAAGCTGCACACCCCAGAGCATCAGCTAACGACTCTCTAAAGCTCATCGATTCACAGATGGCATATTCAGCTTGATCACACTGCAGAAGCAAAACACTTGCTGTCGCGGGCAAATTTATTTTCTGGTTTACTTTTGGCATTCTTTGCAATACTGCGGAATTCTGTGCAGATTACTGTTATGCACTTCACTGAGAAATAAGATGCCCTCTATGGAGGACCGTTACTGACTAAATGAATATATTTGGGATTGAATTAGTTAATTATTGTATAACATTGAAACTGCTTCTGTATTTATTTAGCTATATATTTTTTTCCATTGACTTTTATCCATCAAATTATTATCTAAAAGTAATTTGTTTACGTAGCTACTTAAGTACTATTTTCACATTGCCTTTTTATTTCCCCAAAACTGTTAATAAAACGTATTTCTGTGTTTTATTTTTACACTTTTGCTTTGCTATCTAAAGAGAAAAATGAATTCTTTAATCAAAGTGTGAAAATAAATATGGAAATGAATACAAATATAAAGAAATATAGACACAAACTGAAACAAACCTGCTAATGTCTCCTACATTTTATGTTGGGTTTTTAAAATTATTTATTTATTTGTTAGTTTTGCCGTTGTGGTCCTCCATATAAAAGACTTACTTTATAGACATAGTTTAATGAATCCCTGACAGCTCCAATGAAATAATTATTTTTAAACATAATGTAACAGTAGCACAGTAAGATTCAGTTTATTAGTTTGGAAAATATGTTATTTCTATTTAAAAAATACAGCGCTGTGCAAAACTCCTCATTTCTTTATGTTTTACCAAGAAATGGGAGGGGCAGCGATTTATTGAAATGGGCAAACATAAAAGAAATATGGAAATGGAGTATATAAGGAAAACACAATATATATTTATACAATGAAAAATCAATATTTGGTATGATAATAGTTCTCCAGGCTTCTTGAAAGACATTCAAAGTTCTTCTTTGGATGTTTGCTGCCTTTTGTTCTGATCTCTGTCACCATGATCCCATGCTGATTCAATAAGGTTGAGGTTCAGTGGTGGCCAATCCATGACCGATACTGTTGCAGTATCTTTTACCTGTCCAGGTATGTTTTCACTGCATTGGAAGTGTCATATTTTGAAATTAATTCTTTTCTGAACTGTCTGCTATGACTGGAAACACACAGTGTTATGACTGACACAGGGACCAGTCAGGAAAGTAGAATATAGAAAGGTTTGTGAGAAAAAGGAGGTCTGAGAGATTTTGGGATACCAACTGACTGTGAGCTTTGAAAGTAATGAGCAAAATATTTTTTTTCGCTTAGTTCAATGGCAATCCATTAAATTTAGACTTAGTGATGATCTGTTCTGCAGAGTTGTGTACCATTTGGAGCTGATGAATGAGTTTTTTAAGTAGACCGACGAGAATGGCATTAAAAATAATCCAAAGAAAAAGGCGTAGTCTGGAAATGTCACACAGGTGGAAGAAGGCTGACAGTAAATAATCACTGAGGTGGGCAGCAAACGAGAGAGTATTGTCCAAGATGAATCCAAGACTTTTGACACTTGCACAAGTGTGGACCCAACAACTATCTATAGAGACAACAAAAGGGTAGATTTTTGAAAGAGATTACTTTGAGCCAATAAGGATAACTTCACTTTTATTGCCATTTAGTTTGACCTGATTGATTGCCATCCAAGTGGTGATGGCTTATAGGCAGGTGGTGGGGATAAAAGGGGGAACGTATGTGTTGGGTTTTTGGAAACATAAAGTTGTGTTTCATCAGCATAGAAATAAAACTGTATTCCAAAATTAGAAATAATAAATTATAAATAAATTCTGAATAAATTATGAAAGTATTACAAATTATGAGTCCCAGCATCTCTGAGGGACACCATGTGTGAATGAGGCTGATAGAGAGCCTTGAACAAACTGTTTCCTGTTAGAAAAGTAGGATGTGAACCATTGTAGTCCTGTGTCCTGGATTCCAATGCTGGCAGTCATTCTAACAGAGGATGGAGAATTATATCAAAATTGGGACTGAATGTCAAGGAGGATGAGGATGATGAGAAGCATGGGATCTAATCCAAAAAAGAGGTCACCAGTGATTTTAACAAGAGCTGTTTGAGGTTATTGAATATAAGGTTATTCCATTTGTCTCATCCAAGCTGAGTAATTTGTTGATTAGGCAGTATCTGTAAGTATTGAGCCAATCTACATGCACAGGCAATTCAATTTTCTTAGACAGCCTTTTGAGTCATCCTACTGGTTTAGGCTGGCAGAGCTCAGAGGTTGATCATGAAGAAGACTCTGACAGTGCGGGTTTTAAATAGATCCAGCGAGTTGAATGCACAGGTTAAACTGTAATCATAGTCATTTACCAAAGCAGCAGCAGAAATAAAGGGTGAGGAAATAATTAAACTGGTGAGTGTGGTGAGATTAATGCTTTTGAGGGGGAAGTGTCATGTTTCTGTTGAGATTTTTTAGAGGCAAAATATTGTCACAGAGGGTAAGCTTTGATCTGAGATGGGAAACTCCACAGCATTAAAATGAAAAGGTGTGACCCCAGAACGGCAGACTAAATCGAGCATATAGCCCTTAATGTGGGCAGGAAGATGAACACATTTTCAAACAGATCTAACAAAGATTGAAGCTATCCAGGGTGAAAATAAAATCTTGTCCAGAAGCATCAATAGCTTTATTAAGATTAATATTAAAATTATATCTGTGAGTAACTACATATAGGTCAGCAAAATTGTTTAGTGAGTTTGGTAATAAAACACTAAACAAAGAAAACAAAATATTTCAGGTACAAGGACTGAACTGAAAATGAGAGAAAAAGCAGCCAATGTCCAAAAAAAACAAAGAAACTTTCAAAAGACTTTCAGAAAGCCTGGAGAACTATTGATCAAGACCACTTTGGGAAATCACAAGAAAATCTGGAAGCAAAATATACAGAAATGAGGGGTGACTGGAGATTTTACTATACAAACTCTTGTTTTAAAACAAAAACCAAAGATACCATTTTTGTTATCAGTGCATATAAGACAGTAAACTGAAATATGATACTACAATGAATTTTATTGCTTTAAAGACTAAATTAATAAAATAAAAGTAATTTGCAAATGAGGAAAGTGAGACACTCACAGGTACTGCAGGTGAGCCAGACCAGCAAAAGCATCATCAGCTATAGTAGTGAAGGTGTTGGAATTCAAGAGTCTGCGCAAAGAAGGAAAAGTTAAATCACCTTACTGTTAGAGTTCTACATGTCCAACAACAGAAGACACAAAGCAGCTGGTTGCCATTTAAAGTGTTAAAAAAAAACAACCAAAAAAAGCCAATGTCCTGCTATCCTAAAACGATTTGTCACAATTTCAGTGTGTAAATCTCAATGCAAGGCAAATGTTTTGAACAATAACACATTAGGACTATAAGGAGACGCACAAATGCAGATGTGCACACGAGCGCCTTACTTATGATTGCATCTGAGGACATAAAGGCCCTTTTGTTTAGAAGAGCACAAGTGAAGGGAGTCAGTCATTGGCAATGACACTGATACAGAGCCACTTAACCCTTATTACTTGCGCTGTCACCACTGTTTTCAATAACCATTCATTTCTAGTACAGTGGCTCAAGTCCTTTCATTGTCCCTGCTAAACAAAAGATGCCCGCGTGCTGTATGAAAGCGTACCTGTGTGACAAAGCGCCGTGACAGCGTGTGTGCGTTTTATAAAGGGGGTAATAGCTGTACACTGGTTGCTTGAGAGCTTGTGAGTCAAAAGTTTGCAATGTTGTGCAGTTTTAAGGGTGTAGCGTGGTCAGGCAACTCACAGGAACTGCAGCAAGTGAAGGTGTGAGAAGGCTCCCTCAGGGATCGTAGTGAAGGCTGCGTTCACCATTGTCCTGTGTAGACAAACAACAGCAGATGTCATCAGATGTGTCACACGCCATGTTTGTGTCTAAGGGTTGAAAACACCAGATTTTTAATATTTCTTTGTCATTTTATAAGCCTGTCATCTTTGCCTGTCATGTGCTTGCAGCTTGAATTGCAGTCGTGGCTGCATCATTCGATAGGCCAACAGAACTTTACTTTTTTCTCTTACTAAATGAGGGCACCACCACCAGCCCGTGCTCTTCAATTCCCTTGACCCAACAGTCAAACACCAGTGATGGGGGTTAACATCATCAGCGCCTTGTAACCTTTTCGGTGAAACATAACCTTGCCCCAGTCAAGCTTTCACTCCTCATTATTTGTGCTCCATTTACCGAGCAGCTCTCTGTGCCCTCTTCAAGATTAAATCTCTCAGAGGAGAAGCAGGTCTCCTGCAGTGAGAGAGGGGAGCTATTGTTAGTATTCCTCCCTGGAGCTTGATAGGATTTTTACTGCCATGCTCCCTCAACTAAGTTTACCATGCCTTCGCCGTAAAGGGACATTATTGTCACTGTTACATAATACTGCCAATGCAGAGGCGAGCTGCATTGTGAAAACATCAGCAGGAGACGCACCTTTGTTCACTTTAAAGTAACTAAAAGGCAAGCGAGGGGTTTTTCATGCATCATTACATAACGCAGGGTGACATCAGTGATGTAGCCGTCGGTGCCAGCCTGCAGACTGCCGAGATTTCACACAGGTTAAGATAAAGATGCTTCTGCTGAGCGAGAGGGAAACATATAAACAGAGAACTCACAGAGAGATGATTCCAGGGGGGAAACTCTTGGGGATAGCCTTGGTATCCACACAGAAGGCACTGTCTTTGGTGCAGGAACAGGTTGCAGGGCAGCGGGGTATCTTTGGGGCTCTCCTGCTGTCTGACTGCCCCGGCAGGCAGAGAAACAGACACAGAACCGACAAGCAGGCTAGCCTCACCCATCTTGGTCCGATTTCCAGCATCGTTGGTCGGGAGGAAAGGGGAGCTGTCTGAGTGAGCTTCTTCTTAAAGTTTTAGATCAGTAGCAAGTGGCGTGTTTGAGAGGCGGTGGTCAGCCTGCCTACAACACAAGCGCACAAAAGACAGAGAAAGAGAGAGAGAGAGATAAGATGGGATGTGGGTGAGAGAGGAAAGGAAGGTAGAAAGGAGGGCGAATAAGGGTAAGCCTGTGTATCCTCGGTGGGCGTGGGTGCTCTGCAGCCTCCCTGGATCTGTGCAGTCTTTTTCTGTGTCTCTGTCAGGAGCTGCTGCCAGGATGCACACTGCAGGAATGATGAGCGAGGCTGCTTTCTCTCCACCAGGACCTGTTTGCAGTGCCGCTGACAGTGAATTATTTACTATTACGCATGCAGAAAACCTCTAAAACAGCGGCAGCAGCAGGGAGAGACGGGATAAAGATGAGAGGGTCTTGTAGAAGACGTCTCATCAGGTGCAGAATCCTGTCAAGCTTCTGCAGTCAGGAGAGCAGACAAGGAGGCATCAAAGACACAGGCAATATGTGCGTGCATGACTTCATGTGTCAGTGGTTGTATGTGTGGGAGGGTGTTTTTATTCTGTCTGCTTCTAAACAGCAGCCAGTGCTGAGATTTCTCTTATTTTGAAGGTATTAAAATAAACATGACTCAAAAAGAAGGAAGAAAAAAGTGAGAAGGAGAATATGAATGCTACCCAATATACAGAAGTGTATTATTATGTTATGAAATAATCTGAAATGAGTTTCTCAATCTCGGCAGTCAAATGTGTAAGTAAACAGGAAAAAGTGTAATCAGTAACAACAATGGCTGAAAAACAAACCCTTGTTTTTTGTGTGTTATTGCTACAGATTGTTTATATGGTGATACACGTTGCTTTAATATATTCAAATACATAATGCAGGTAATGGGGATCAGAATAAACAAATGTGCAATTACAAATATAAGAAAAGTGTACTATTTATTTGTGTTGACACAACTAAAACCACTGTCTACACAGCAATTACCCTAAAAGTAAGTTCCATCACCTAATTTTTTAGGTGAGCTTTAGATGTTCAAAAAAGCGTTTTCAATTAAATAATAAATTGAAATCTTGATTGCTTAAATGTTGTAAAACACATGCTGCTAAATGCAATAAAATGCACAATGGGAGCTGTAAGAGTCTCTCTTTGTGCCTTTCTACAAAAACAAATATTTTTTTCTCTAGAATATTTTCATTTTGTTTATCAAAAGAAGTAGCAACAGGATTATGAAGATAATCATCTAATATCTGATAAACATCAGATTGCCAGCGTGAATTAGACGCAATCCCTGTCAAACGCAGTACTGCCTCCAGACACCAGGTGGTGCTGTTGTCAATAAAATGTACAGCATGTTTAGGGCTGTCAGCTGCACTGTGGCCAAGTAGCTGGTGGCAGGGGCTGCAACCTCAGTGCCAGGCATTACCAGCTTTCCTGCACAACGACTCTGTTGTCACAAGTGCAGAGACCCTGCGACGTGCTGTCTGTCCAGGTCTCAGCACATTGTTCCCAACCCAGACGCACAGCATGTGGTTTTAATCATCTGATTCAAAGCAGCAGCTCTTTGTACTTTTTTTTTTAAGTAGAGGGTAACTCTTAACAGACACATGTAACCAAAAGTGTGATTTTGCTTTTGTTTTTTCAGTCCCATATTCTCTTCTGATTTACTGTGTGAAACACAATCAAACCCATTACTTGATGTCCAAAAGCAGAAAATACCAAAAAATGTCTGAATGGGGCATATATTTGTTTTGCCTTGGGACAGTCTGATTCATATCTATGAGCAGCTTCTAAAGAGTGTAGTGTTTTTGAAAATCTTCAAACTTGTGAAGCTGCAGCAACAGCTTTCGAGAAGCAGTTACAAAGTTGGGTGGTGTCTCTTTTGTGCCTCATCCAGTTTAGGAATGCCATTTCCTGTACATTAGCTATTTTTATTGTTTATTTTCTTTTGTACTCCATGTGGCGTGTTTGCACTTGTCTCATTTTTTTTGTGCTAACTGTATTTGTAGATTTATGCAAGTTATGCCAAGTCAGGAGCAGTTAAGTCCTTGCAGAGCTCCACCCAATCCGAAACCTCCGGTGGGAACCAGCATAATTGCATGGCATAAAGAAGGGAGCATGAAACAGCAGCTGGAAACCCTAACATGGCCCATGCGGAGGAATCTGAAATGCCGCTGAGCTTAATCCACAAAATTCTCCCCATACAAGTGTACTTAGTAAATCATAGGTCTCGGTTTTAAATACTGTTTTGGAAAAATGTGCTGTGTGAATTCAGTCGATCATGACATCAGAGCATGCATGATTTCAGTGTCTTAAACAATGAACCCTTAAAAAATTAAACACTGAATTGCTTTGTTTGCCAAGACATAGATGAGAAGTCTTCCAGTCAGCTTTAGTCATGATGTGAGTGTACCCACAGCAGGCTTTTAGTTCGGCTTAGAACAAAGTATCACTCAGTTTTAGAAGTGCATCAAAGTGGCACCGAGCTTACAATCTACAGTACTGTGCAAAAAAAAATGTCGCCCCTCATTTCTTTATATTTTGCTTTGAGAAGTGATGTTGAGCAATAGTTCTCCAGGTGTACTGCAAAGTTGATCTTTGGATATTGGCTGCTTTTTCACTCATTGTGAGTCCAGTCCTTGTATCTGACCCTTTCTCAAAGGAATCTTTTTTGTTTGTCAAGCCACTTAACACTGACCTGTGGCTCAATCAAGCATTTAAAAAAGGCACCTAAATCAAGGGATTGGCAAAGAAGCTAATTTAAATTGTATCTTTGTTGTTAGCAGACTAAATTATTTATTCCAAATTCTTTAGTTTAATCCATGAAAAAAATGCCAAAGATAACACAGTCTGACAGCTTTAAAATATTATTTTCTTATCAACAAGATTACTCACGAGGACATATTAGCCAGAAACGTGGCTCGGGATTTTAGGGTGGAGTGCAGTGTGTTTTTAAAACATTCAAATTGTCAGCAGTATTTACAGAGGAGGTCAGGGGAGAGGTACAGCAGTGTCTACAGCCATATGTAAAACACAGTGGAGGCTCTGTCATAGTTTGTGCAGTCAGATTTTGATTACCGGTAACCATGTAGTACCAATAAGTGTCAGATTGGCAGTGATTTCATCCTTCAGCATGCTAATCATCCCAACATACTGCTAATGCAGGAAAAGCATACCTATAGAAAAATACACACACGTATTATTGAAGCAGTGTGGCTGTGTTGAAGAATAACTGTGGTCATACCTAATATTGACTTTCAAGCTTATTAGAACTTTGCAAACTCTGTTTTTTCACATATATACTGTATACATACATGGAAATCCGTGTATGTTTGCATGTTTCAGTAAACTGCCGCACCTACTTCCTATTTCCCTAGCAAAATATAAAGAAACGAGGGGTGGGTCAAGAGTGTTACACAGCACTGTGAATCTCAACAAGAAGCAAATAATACTACAGCTTTTGTGTGTGTGTCATCATTTGTTTAATATCACATCTCTACCCATTTTTAGCCCTCCTTTTGGTCTCTGCCTATTCCAGAGGAATATATCCCTGTCTGCTTGTTTCTGGCTGCGATTAAAGCAGTTCAAATGAAGCTGTGCATAACATTTGTGGCCTATATAGCAAACACTGAGCAAAAACTGTCTATAAAACACTATTAAACAGAAAAAAGTTGCACACTGTCGCATCATTTTCACTTTTAATTCTTCATAGTTTTGTTTCAATTAGTTAGTTATAGCCAGCAGAAATAAATAATTTGATATTTTTTCTCATAAGACGAGTAGAACATGAATAATCCAAGGCTTATTCTGTAACTGCATTAACAGCCCCGAGGATAAACTTCGAGGACTGTGCTTCTACAGGCAGTGCACCCTTAGCACATCTCTCAGTCAGGAATTATATGGAATTAACAGCTGTGCCTTTTGAACTGCTTTGTTTCATATCAGCCCTTCGGGCAATCAAGGAAAGTTCAGCCAAGTTACCACTCACTCTGAGAGCTCAACATTAAGAGGAACACTTGCTGAGTTTGGCAAAAATTAGTCATTGAACATTACAAGTGTTCTCGTCTGCCAAACTCTCACCATCCCATTATATCCTCTGCTGTCTGGCACGAAGGTGTTCTAAAGTCCAGACTTTTCACCTCTTCTCCCCAAAGCCCTGCCTTACCGGGAATCAACCCTATTTGGACAACTGGAACTTTACGTCACAACTTGAACAGCGTCCCCGTTCTCCTCCGTTTCAAACCCACATCCCATTCTGATTATGTGCCAAGCAGCCTGAAAAGACCTCTCTGTCACTCTGTTTCAATTTCTGTTTGGTTTTCATAGTTTGGCATGGTGACTGTTCAGGAAAAGGCAAAGAGAAAAAAAACTGAGTAGGAGGAGAGGTGAAATTTGCTTCACCTCAGTTCTTTTCAGGGAAAATCAGAGCCGCTCCAGGCAGCGGATTCACAAAACTGTCAAGGCTTCAGTCAAACGTGCGCACACGCAGACACGGCGCAGCGTGTGCACTTCCTCTGGAATTCTTTACACGAGTTGATTAACAGAGATAGACAAGGGCACAAATAAACAGGGGATTCTGAGGCATTAAATCATTAACTTCATCTTCAGGTGTCTCCATGAGGCCGTCGGCCGATTCATGCCAGTAACTGAGTTGGCTGAATTTGAGGACAAGCTGACGTCAGGCCTGGTGAGTCAGGAGCCATTGATGCATTCACACGTGACCAAAAATTCAATAAGTTAGTAAGTGTCTGTCACAACAGGCCACACGAATATATCACGTTTGAACCTGTCTTCGACGGCCAATCGCAGAGTCGCAAACATGCCAGTAAAACTGATAATCATTTTATATAAGACAATAAAGCTAGAGCTCTCAGTCAGGTGTTACTACTCCAACTAAGCCAGTGAAATGGAAAGCAAGGGACAGAGCACAAGCAGGCTGGATACTTTCAAGGTTTCCTCCCAAACTGTGCCAAGAAAACAACCATTCCAAATTGCTCTAATTCCTTGCCCTGCTATCTCTAAGTGAGGCACAGTCGCTGGAAGGTATGTCAGCCCATCTCATCCTAGGCTCAATTCAATTAAAGAGAGTACAAAGACATATGGCTCAGGGGCAAGTGATATGATTAGAGTCTTCTGCACGAGGACGCCGCAGCTTTGATTCATACCCTCTTTCATTTGGTCACTCACAGTGTGAGTGTGTGTGTGTGTGTGGGGGGGGGTATTTGGTGCTGAAACAACTAAGCTCTCCCAGGTGGACCCGTAAAAGGCTTGCTGAGCTAACCTCCTACAATCAGCTCGTCATGTTGTCATTGTCTTCTCACTGGAAACCGGCTGCAGACAAGAAAATGCTACATATTTTTCAGTTTATCATCAGTCTGTCATATTGAGACCTTGAGCGTCAGGAAAATCCTCTTAAACTCAAGACTGTGCTACTGTCTTGGTTTCCATTCCTCACAATGCAGAGGAGCAACTGTACCCCGTACCCCCGCCCTTCGAGCGGAGCTGCCATAAAAGACAAGCGATACGCCTCTTGGGACAGGGATGTGTCGGAGGAATGCGTGTGCAGGTATCCTGCCGCCTGTGGGGACTGTGGAGGAAGACCCGGCACGCCAGTTGATCTCGCTTGATAAAGGCCCTGACAGGCCCAGATTATATGTCTCAGCCTGGAGGAGGTGTCTGTGTCTCATTCCTGTGCTGAAGAAAGTCGATCTGGTGGGAAAGAGGCGGGACCATGCCTGTAGGCGTCAGTTTTTCTATGGACGCCAACACACACACACACACCTTGTCAGGCAGGCACCACTGCCACTACCCCCTCTCCACCCCTCTGCAAGCTTAACACCAAACAAACACACTCACCCATCTCATTTACCTGACCACACCTGTGCCTCAAGACGCCATGAATATTCTTTGGACAAATCATGACAGACATACAAAAGACTGCATTTTGTTTGTTTGTTTTCAGTTTTTTTTAATGCAGGCTTTATTTGGTAAAGTATACACTATGACTAAAGTCACTCAAATCATAGTGACTTTAACGCTTACACTTGAAAAACTACTAATAATGCTTCCCAGCTTTCTGTCACATAGTGCAGGCATACCTGGTACTTACACTCAAAAAAATGAAATTTGGTGGTTATTGCATTTACAAGACTCTAACATGTAATTTAAACACAATGAATTTATGTTTCTAAGGTGAACGTAATAAAATCATATAGGATCTACATGAAATTTACCAACTTAGCACCTCTTAAATTTATTCTTGTTGATATGACATGATAAAATCTAACAAGAGTGGTTAGCTGCCTTAAAGACTTGCGATGTGAGATTCTAAACAACAAGAGGCAGGAAAGCACATGGTTTGCTTCGTGGTCATCTTGGAAAGGTAAGAGTGAATCTATCTTCATCCATCTTGATGAAAATACTTTTTGCACAAAGGTATCATTAGTTTGTCGATTCTTTTCAGTTCTATTTATTCACATTTGTTTTTTTGTTTTTAAAAAACAACAACAAATATCTGTTCGTTTATGCCATTCTAGCTAGCTAACACGTTATTGGAAGAATATAGCACAATGTCATGCTAGCATGATAGCCTAATATGAAAGACTTAGCTACTCCAAATATAGATATTGTTTATAACTTAACCTCTGCACATAAGCTAGTTTGGCTCTACCACAGAGACTGTTGTGATAAATTTACATTTTACGTGTGGGTTGTTGAAATTTGTAAGTTTGTAAGTTGCAACTGATGGACAGTGGTTTATTTAACAATTTATGTGTTTTTAGTACACTGAGGAGGAAAGACAAAACATGAACAGATATGTTTTCCTGTTTTTTAATTTTTTTGAAATTAAATATTTTTCTACTTAATAAACTTGCAGACTTGCAGTTCCCTCCTGTAAAGATAATAAATGTTTAATCTTATCAGGTGGTGAAAGGTCTGGAGAGCTGGCAGGCCAGTTCATCAAATTCAAGGTGAGCTAATATTTTTCTTAAAAATGATCACATTCCCATGTTATGTCACTTACAAATGTATTCATTTGTAAGTGACATGTAGTTTTGAGACCAAGAAAACATTGCATTCTGATTTTATGTACACATCATCTAAACTTTCTTGAATTGGGGGTATGGCTTGATTAAATTAATACACAAAGTAAAAAACAATATTAAAATGACAGACTTGTCTAAAATGCATAAATACTATTTGAAAAGATTAAGACTGTAAAACAATAGCCTCTGTATTTCTCACAAATTCCTGGTAATTCAACTAAAAGTTCTTTAATCCCACTGCTAGGTCGTTGAGATGGATTTCCGTATATATTTGTTTTTTTCCCCCTCTGTGTATAAAGACTGATGCTGTTGAAATCAGAAGAGAATACATCGCCAAAGGTCTTTGCGTGTACCTGAATGAAGATCCTGAGAAGCTGGTGAAGGATTACCTGGTATGTTAACTTGCCTGTATCCTTAACTAAGGAGACGATCAAAGATAAGCTTGAACTACATACAAAAAGTTTCAGGGGATGGGGTTTTCCTGTAAATTACCGGTGGCTGTAAAAAATGACCTTTTAAAATAGGAAAAGTAAGAGCTTTATGTTTCTCACTGGATACTACACGCACCATTCTTGAGTGTTTTATACTAACCTTATTATAATATCATTATAATAACCTCATTCATACACACATTCATACAAGATTTTTATGTAACATTTACACTTCAATGGATGTATCAGGAGCAACTTGGGGTTCAGTATGTTACCCATTGATAGTTTTAGTATCAGATTAGAGAAGCCAGGGATTAAACCAGTAGACAACTTGCTCTATCTCCTGTGCCACAGTCACCCCTATCACAAGATTTTGAAAGACAGGGCATTGTTGAGGTATTGAATGAACTTCTCTTGAGTCAGGAAAAATATCGGGCAGTCATTTTTGATTACATTTACATTATTATAAAGCTTGAATGAATAAAGCTTTTAGGTATTTTACATTAATGTAAAACAGATATGTACTTTTAAAACGGTTTGCAATGGATATTAGTGAGAAATCCTTATCTTTTTTTTTTGTTTGTTTTATTGTTACAGGAAGTTGATAAAAGCATCGCCACTGCCATAGCAGAGACAGTCTTTAGCATCTGTGTCTTTCGATCAGAGGGTGCGGAGCCTGGCGATGACCCTCAGGATGTTATCATTGTTCTAGAGGGGGTGGAAGTGATGGGTGAGTTGGGCAATGTAGTTTTTGCAGTGACAATGTTGCTTGGTCTGGTCTATTCACTGAACCTGAGCTACCCTCTGGAACTCAGGTACACCTTTGAGGTCCTGCAGAAGATTCTTATGGAATTAGATGCACACGAACTATACGTTATGTGAAATTTGCTCTAAATTCAATAAATTGGAGAAAACAAAAAGATGTGTATGACAAATTTTTAGATGTAATAGTGAAATCTATGTTAACCAGACTCTAGACTTTGTTAAATGCTCCAAAAAATTACTCTTTAAATTAACTTAAAATAATCATGGAAAGAATTTCCATGTGCTTAAATTGCTTTCTATTAGCATTAAAGACTTGTGTTGGAATAACTTAATTTGTATGAGTTGGTTCAACTCAATTAACTTAAGCTGGGACCAAATTTAGTAAATTAGTTGGAGAAAACCTACTGAATTGAGTTGGAACAAAACTCTTCAAGTTGGATCAACACTATTGAAATATATTGGATCAAAATGCAGTAAATACGTTGATTCATCAATCTTTAATTAAGTTGGTCCAACATGAGTGCATTAAGTTGGAGTAACAGAATTGCATAGTGCTAAAATAAAGCAATTTAATCACGTGGAAATTCTTTCCATGATTTTTTTATGTTCATTTGAAGAGTTATTTTTTTGAGTGTACAACATTCTCTCTCCTTACCTTTAAAACCCTGCGCTCATCCACTTGTTGCCATTAGTCTTGTTGTGATCCTCTGCACCTACATTTAAGTACCAGTAACAACCGCCAAGGACTAAGTAAGTACCCGATCCATACATCAAAGTGATACTGTAAATCACCGGCATTATTATAAAGTGCTGTAGCCCACACACGGAGCACTTTATAACTGCTTTGAAAAATGGGCTAACAGGAGACTGGTTTTATTTTACAGCCTGTGTGCAGTTAAAAATAATATCAGGAAGCTGTTAAAAATAGATGAAATATATAGATATAGTAAAAACACTGTAGCAGATCCTAAATGAATACTGTCAGTGTTTTACATTTTTTGTTTAAATACAGTGTGTTGCTGTCATTTTACATGCAGCAGTGTGTATGTTGGGTCATTTATGTAAACAATGCTGGTTCAAAAGGTCAGACTGGAAATTGCAGGAAAGTGCTGTTATAGGCGTATTTCTCCAGAGTTATCAGGACATTTAGATACTTAAAGAGCAGGAGGCAACAGACCTACAATCACCAGACACTTTAGTGCTAGTGCTGGGTTGGACTGTCTTTTGCCTCCAGAGCTGTCTTAATTCTTTGTGGCAAAAATTCAACATTGAGCTGGAAACATTCCTCAGAGATTTCCCACAGTTGCTGCAGGTTTGCTGGCTGCACATCCATGATGCAAATCTTCCTTTCCACCACATCCCAAAGGTGCTAGTATTTCAAATAGTCTTAATCTGGGTTTGAAAGGACGTTTCACAGTTTTAGGATACACATTCAATATTCTGATGCTCTGTTTGAGCTTCAGCAGGCTGTCTTGATGTGTTTGCATGCCTAAATGCACCGAAATGCTGTACATGGCGAATTAGAGGACTGTGTTAACAAGCAGTTAAATGGGTGTACCTGTTCAGACTGTAAAATATCCACATATGATAAATACCAGCTATGAAATACATATCATCATTCTCACTTCATTTACATATAAAACATCTCTATGCTGTGTCTTTCTGTGTATATGGTACCATTTGTACATAGTACAAATCATTAAGCCATTTTATTGACATTTGAAAACTTTCCAGCATTTTTTTTTTGTTCTAACTTATTTTTCTTATTATATTATTATTTTTATCATTTCCTTCTCTGTCCATCTATCAATCCATTCATCCATTTAGCCAACATTTAAGTATTTCAAGTGTAACAGTATTTAAATAATAACTGATGCTATTAAAAAGCCCTGTCTAAATATTATCCCAGTTTTCCTTCTTTTTTAGTACTAGTAGGAATGCTTAGTTACTAAATGAAAAGTCAAAACACAAAAACAGCCTTTAGACATTCTCCCTGTGTTTATTATACCAGATGAGAAATAGTTTTTTAATGATACCTTGCAGTACATAATTATAACTGTAATTACCACATAGGAAACAGATACTTCCCCATGAACCTTTTTTTTCCTAATGTTTTTTATGATGTAGAGACAGAAAATAGTGAAACACGCAGTGAGTGACAGGGCGTGCCCTGGGCTCACCCCCGTCTGTCATGTCTGTCCCCGAGAGCGGCTGGGGCACCGGGGACCTGTCATAAAGACAAGTCTTCTCACAAACAGAGGCCCCGATCCTCCGTGGATACTGGAACATCAACAACCAAAGTGCACGGATGAGGACTCTGACTGTCATTTCTACTTGAGAAGGCCAGCAGAAGGCTTACGTGCTTTCACAATCTGTTGACAAAATATTTACATCAATATTAGATTTCTGATTCTGCAGAAAAAAGCAAACAACACCCGAAACCACAGCGGTCACATAAAGACCCAAAACAGCTGTACACCATCTTCACTATTGTTTCCAAGGGTGGGGAATCTGTCACAGCGAGCAAACAACAAGAAAATTTAAAATCCATGTCCATGTTGAAATCAATCTGTGGTGCTCTGGAGCTAAGCCTGTCTGCTGCGGTTACCCACACACTTAGTGCCTGAACTGTCTTAGCTCCTTTTTTTATGTACTTGGCATAAGGAGGAATGTCAGGACAAGAGACACGTCTCCTTCACCTTGCATATGGATGCTGGCCAGAATGATATTCATGAGTTCCAGTACTGTACTGCTCAACCCCTCTATCAGTCTTTTTTTTTCGTGTGCATTGACAGCTCCCATAAATAATCAATTCATTTGAGAAGAACCTGATGTGTCACAGTCCCTTGTTTCCCAGAGGCTTAAGAAAGCAGAAACACACACATGCATCATCAGGGCCATGAGTCCCAGGACCCTCTTACCCAACCCTGCAAAGCTGAGAAATGATCTGATCGACATGGCATCTCCTCTTCCGCAAAGGTGGCGGAGAGGTGAAGGGCAGGTCATCTGTCTCTGCTGAAGGGACACACAGGGTGGAGATTAATGGCGATGATCAGACTCCCCCCCGCCCCCCCCCACTCCTGCTGATGATAATCCCGAGCTGGAATAAATCAAACCGTCTCTGGTAAACAAGAGCGCGGTGCAATTCATCTAACAGGCCACCAAGGGAATATGCGCAAAAGTCATCTTGCTTATATTACTGACTTTCAGAGAATGTATACAGTTTCAAGATGTGATGGCTATGTTCACAAAGGCCCACACATTATTGTGTCTGTATGCTGTTAACTGAAGTATTCAGCTAAGTAAAAGAAATGTAATGTTCCAAAGAGGTTCTGAGCAGACAGAGTCTGCAGTTTTTAAAAATGAATCAAATTTAAAGTTCACAGTTTTAAAAAGTTAGATTTACCTTATAAGGCTAATGGGTTAAATCTTGTTTTAGTTTAGTAACTCGACTAACACATGGCTAATGGGTGGTAGTGCTAATACTTGGCATTGAAAACATTTTGTCAGAGATTTTGGTCTATATTGACATGACACAGTTGCAGCAGACTTGACTTGCGAATCTCCCGCTCACCATCTCAAAGGCTCTCTATTGGACTGAGATATGGTGACTGTGGAGGCCACGTGAGCACAAAGAACTCACTGTCACGTTCGAGAAACCAGTTTGAGATTATTTGACCTTTGTGGCAAGGTGCGTTATGGCATCAGCCATCAGAAGATGGGTACACTGTCCTCATAAGGGGATGGTTATGGTCAGCAACAATACTCAGATAGGGCTGTGGTGTTTAAATGATGGTCATTTGGTACTAAGGGGCCCAAGGTGTGCCAAGAAAACACCCCACTACACCACAACCACCAGCCTAAACCACTGATACGTGGCAGGATGGATCCATGATTTCATATCATTTAGGGTAAATTCTGACCCTAACATCCCCATCTTGCAGTAGAAATCAAGATTTATTCTAGCAGCCAATATTTTTTTGAATCTTCTATAGTACAATTCTGGTGAACCTGTGTGAAATGTAGCCGTAGCTGCCCGTTCTTACCAGACACCGTGTGGTCTTCTTCTGCTGTAGCCCACATGTTGTGTATTCAGAGATGCTCTTCTTCATACCTTGGCTGTATGTAGTGGTTATTTAAGCTACTGTTACCTTCCACCTTGGAGCAGTCTGGCTATTCTCCTCTGACCTCATCAAAGCATTTTCTCCCAGAGTTGGGATATTTTCTCTTTTTCGGACCATCCTTTATAAACCATAGAGATTGAGAGGTTGTGCAGGAAAAATTGGCTAAGGTGATGTAAGAGTCGCTTACATCACCTTTCTTCCTCATTCAAATGCTTTGTTTGAATTTTACCAGGTTGTCTTGACCTACGTGGCTAAATGCATCGAGTTGCTGTCATGTGATTGGCTAAACATTTGTGTTAATCAGTGACCGAGCAGGTATACCTAATGAGGAGGGCAGTTAGTGTAAATGAGTACTTAACCTGTTTTTGGAAGGACAGGATGTTTGCAGCAAAAAGTCTTCAAAATAAGCAGCTGGTGTAACTGGAGGCATTTCATCAGGCTGTCCAGAATTGTGCAACAGTGTTGCTGGAGTTTTAACATGCCAGTTCCAGCTGGGCAGTGCTCGGATGGTTTAAATTCCGGTATTCCCAAATCAGTTTGTATTGCCCCCCCCCAAATCAGTCCGCGAAGGCAAACACAGGATATAGCAAACCCCTTCTTCACTCATCTCAGAAGCCATTTAATTAGATGTTAGCTGTTATGACTGGAGAATGTGACACTAGCGGTAAACATCTTCCCGTGTGTCATTAGAGCAAAATATGGACACGCTCTAATGGCGATCGTAAATCACAGTCATCCGCTGAAGAGTTTAACTGTTGCTTTACCAGAGTATGGATGATTTACCAAAACTCTTCCTGTGCCATCTGTTAGAACGCGATAATGCCCTTCACCTAATGGCACCCCTGCTCCTTACTCAGCACCATTAGAAGGTTATAATGACAATCCTTGCACGTTCTTTATATTCTTAAATGCAGCTCTTCAGGATCACCTCAGCCAAAGCACATGGATACAAGGACAGGTTTCCAGGAGTGAATGAAATTTGTCAGAAAAACAATGAGGTGTTTGAATCCTTGAAGTGGGCACAAGGATACTACCTCGTCACCAGGAAGATGAGGTGGTATCCTTGAAAGCCATCATAAATGGCAGCATTTCAGTTCAACTGTTAATAAGCATCTGAATAAAACTAATATAGATTTTTAATCCATTACCAAATAAACTGCTCTACATTTTTGCAGTAGCACAGTATTGCCATGGAGGCTAACAGCAGTGACCCGAGCTGTAAGAGCAGGCTTTTAAAAAGGCTCGAATGAGCCGTGCCGTGCTGCCGATTTTAGCCTGTTGCATGGAGACTGCAATCCAGGTGATGCATCAGCCAGTGGCAGGAAGCCAGAGGCAGACACGGGCACCAAGGTTGGTGTGGCTGATGGATGGAAGACCAGCAACAGCACTTGCCAAGCCATTCACACCGCCATAAATAACATGTTTACTGCTGGCTGTGGGCTCTCTGCACTTTCCAACATTTCTTCTGATGTCAGCAGCGCATTATCATATCTAATCAGACCTTAGCAACCCGTGTTAACTGGGTGGGAGATTGAAGTGGCCATCGTTCCATCTCTGTAAACATAATTTACATCACCAGCATAAAAATGTTGATATTTATAGAGCACTTTATGGAGTAGAGTTCAACCACTGAAAGCACCGCTAGTTTGTTTATCAACAGCATTTTTATTTAATGTAATTCTTTTTTACGATGACATACGTGTTCTGCAACCCTTTTGTCAGAAGTTATATGGCAGCAAATGTAACCCCTGTTAAAACATTTACAGTAGGAAACAAGTTCATCACATGAGAAGGTACGCACGGTGGAAGTCCATGACTGAAGCAAACTGTTCTGATATTAACAAGCATGGCATACAACCAGAAATATTTACAGTTGTGACCATCCTTGAAGTTAAATGAAAAGACCATTCTCTCTCTCACACACACACACACACACACACACACACACACACACACACACACACACACACACACACACACACACACACACACACACACAGTGTGTGTAACTCAGAGCTGTGACACAGTGAGCAAGAAAAATGGCCATGTAATTGTTATCAATTTTTAAAATACCCTCATGGAACAACTGCCCCTAAAGACTAAAGTCAAAAATGGATCAAGCAGAAGCATCCTTGTACAAAATAAAGTACATCAATTATGGTAATAAAAATAAGAATACAGTGTAAATATATATTTGTATTCATAAATTCCTAACTGTATGTACAAGATGATAATGAGTGGTGCAGTGGACCACGGTGCTGCACATCTCTCTGTAGCATCTTCTCTGATTTGGTCTGAAAAGCAGAGTGCTGCCCTTCACCTCTGATCAAACACACATTGACAAACAAATAAACCCAAACATATAAAACCCCAACATAATCGGTCCCTTCAATCCTCCTGCCCGACTTCAGAATGCCCAGAGTGATGAGAAAAGTCAGTCTCTTTTCTGGTGCTGTGAGCCAGTAATACAAAGTGCTCATGAACACAGTCACCAACAAGAAGTGGGAAATGGCTGCAATCTGCAGTTCATGTGATCCAAGCAAGTTCAACAAGGTGTCTCCGAACTCCCTCTCCGCAAAGCACCAGTGGGTTTAAAAAAAAAAAAAAAAAAAAAAAAAAAATTATTTCTTTTCTTTTTAGCTTCATCTCTGGGAATATGGGGAGGAGTCCAACCCCGTGAGGCAGGGAGTGGAGAAAGTGTCAGTGTTGGTCTGAAAGAACAGGAGGTATCAGCGTTTCTTGATGGCTGCCCCATTGGAGTGAGGAGGGAACTTGGGCAGGCATGGCTCCTCCACTCCGGCATCATGCGAGAAAACCGAGTCCTCTCCAGACGAGCAGGTGGAGCTCCGGGTGTCCGGGTAGCTGGGCGAATATTGGTCCAAAGGTACTGAAAGCTCCAAATACTCCTGCAGTAAGAGGGAGGAAAAAAATAAAAAAAATTAAGCATTGCACTCCCCCCCCCCCCAGACATATCTACTGGTTCAGTGCTTGCTGAGGGGAGGACCACTACTGACCTGGTTGGATGTCATAGCTAGAGCACGATCCAGGTCCTCTACTAGTTGTTTGAATGTGGGTCTCTGAGAAGGCACAGCATGCCAGCAATCCCTCATCATCATATACCTGTGGAAATCAGCAAAATATATACATTTTAAAAATGACACCGCTTGGTTTTATCGTTCTAGCCGTCTGTCATTTCTCCTTACATTCTTAAACTCCAAATCAGAGATTGAATTTTAAACCTTTAAGGACTGAAAATTCATTCAATTTAACTGAAACTCAGCTGCAGCTGACAGTCCATCGCAGCTGGACAACATGTTTTAGCTGGAGATAATTCAGTGTTTAAGAGTTTCATTTCACCAGCACAGCAAAAGAATAAATAAAAAGTCACAAAGCATCATTGCAAACGGCACGCCAGGATTTTTCCGATATACAAAAATGTGGGTAATGTAAATATAAATCCTAACTGTTTAAACCAAGCATGGAAAGTGTTAGAGGGTGTTTATTTTAAACATCATTTCCCACACAATTACACTACATTTGTCCATTTATATGCACTGTTACTTACATGCAAAAGGAGGCACTTTTGCGCCACTTTACCAAATACCAAACAGCATTCTTTCTGCTATGAATCAGTTCCACGTTCTGTGGGTTCTAGAAAAGCAGAATGTAGACTATTGTGACCAACAGTAGCTTACAATGTTGGGGTTTTCTGTTCGATCGTGGGGAGAGAGTCTAATTGGGTACTAAATGCATCCACCGGTAGGGAAACATGAGATGGGAAGGGCCAGTGCTGGCTGGTTAGCTATGACTGAAATTTCAAAATAAGAGTGAGGGAATCATCCACTAGTTTATTAAATTATTATTATTATTATTTAATGTGGATAAAAATAAAAACTGCAAAATGCACTTGGGCGACTGTGGCAGGTATAGTCGCTGTGAGAGAGACATGTTAAACACCCACCTTCCTGTACTAAAAGGCATTACTTATCAGTGGCTTTGACTTTTAAATGACAAAGCAAATTGGACAAAATGCAATGCAAACAACCCACAGTCCTCAGTCGCTACGCTACTGATACATGAATAACATTGATCAGATACAGCGTAGCTCAGATCCTTGTTACATTTATGGGCTATAATCTGGAAGAAGGTAGTGATTTTTATAGTTTAGATTTATTAATTTAAAGAAAATAAAATAAATGTGCCATTTCACATTTCCCTGTTTGGTTTACCTTTTCAAATATGAAAATGCTAGAAAAGTCTGCAGAACATTCTGGTTTTCTGTGTGTGGTGATTCCTTACAGCTCATGTGTACATGTTGAAGGCTTGTCCATACGGTGACCTTCCTTCAGCAGCTTGAACAGCTCTTCCACTGGAACGCCAGGATATGGAGAGCCTCCTAGTGTGAAGATTTCCCAAAGCAGCACCCCAAATGACCAGCTGGAGGAGGAAATAGGCGGGGCCATTTTAGTTTTCTGCACAACTAAATGTTAACTTCACTTTCCATCAAGGTTGAATTAGCAGAGTATGGCACAAGATACTCACACATCACTTTGGTGTGTGTATATTCGGTCAAACAGAGCCTCTGGAGCCATCCACTTCACTGGCAAACGACCCTTTAGGAAACATTCACATATGAACATATTTGTTTTTGTAAATGGCAAAGTAATGTGCATATAACATGAAACAAATAAGGCCACTCACATTGGTGGTCTTCTTATAATAGTCGATGTGGTGGATATCTCTTGCTAGGCCAAAGTCAGCTATTTTCATCACATTGTCATCAGTTACCAAAACATTGCGAGCTGCAAGGTCTCTGTGGATGCACTGCAATGATAAAAGTAGACAATAAATATTTTTAAATAGATTTATTCATTTCTGAAAAGGTGAGCATTAATAGTTGTGGTTACCTTTTTGGAAGCCAAATACTCCATGCCCCGGGCCACTTGGTAAGCAAAGGACACCAGATCTTTGATAGACACATTCTCCACAGGAACTTGGTCAGGGTTGTAGCAGTACTCCATACCCGGCGGTCGGCGAGCTCGTAGATACTCACGCAAGTTGCCCTTGGATGCATATTCAACTATCACATATAGAGGACCTAAAATGATTGGAAGAAATCCAAGCGCAAGTCAGATTTTATGCAGGGTCAGTTCATACAGCTTCCCTGTACAAGGAAACATAATCATTAAATTCATAAAACGATGCCATGCATTATTCAATTATAGACGAAGATTTCACAACAGAAATTATAGCGACACTAACGACAGCAAGGGCAGTAAGGACAATATAAACTACATGCGCAAGAGTGTGTATTTATAGCATGAGATAAGTTGAGTAAAATGAACAAAGAGCTTTGTGTAGCAGTGTGAAGGCAACAGAGCGATGTGCACAGCATGGTCATTAGAGACTAGTTTCCTTTAGTTTTTCGTCAGGGATGATTGGACAGAAATGACAGCAGCTGCGGTCGATTCAAACTGTGAGCTCGGAAGCTGGTGTCAGAATCATTTATGCATGCTTTTCTACACATCCCTCAGAGTAAGGTTCACAGCAACATTGTTATCTGAGGGGTGAGTGTGAGCAGAACAGGGCAGGTTGGCTGCAGCCCCCTAACTGGACCTACCATCCTGTGTGCAGGCTCCCAGCAGATTAATGATGTTCTTGTGCTTCCCAATGATCTTCATCATCTCCATCTCTGAAATAAGGTCTGACAAATCTTTCTCTGTTGCATCAGCTGTAAGATGAGGGAAATAAATTTCAATGATTAGTCCATGTTCTGTTTGCGAAAAGGCCAAAAAGGCCTCACAATAATCACCTTGCAAAGTATATACACCAACACTGGAGCTCGTAAGGAGTTGGCTGCCGCCTGTGAAATACTCCCTGGGGAAAAGCACTTAAAGTGCGAGAGAATAAACAATACTTTCTCTGAATCTTCACACTATTTTATATAGGATGTCAAGGGTCCTAATAAATTTTTTACTTCACTTTCCAATTTGTACAATGGCTGGAATCCAGTGGCAGAATCTGTTAATCACTTTGTTCAAGCCTTCTCATTCCTGTTGCCTGGACTTGAGTTAAATTGATAACTCTACAGTGAAGAACTTATTCCAGTTGAGCAAATCACTCTCCTCAAGCTACTGTGTACCCACTGAAGAACAATTTACTTACCTTTCAACATTTTGACTGCAACCTTGGTAACACGGTTTGGCTTTTCTTTGTCCAGACCAACCGCTTCCCCCATTACCACCTGGCCAAAGCATCCTTCTCCCAGTGGCTTCCCAAGAACAAGTCTACGGGGAGAAGAGGCACCAGACAGTTTTTCACACACAGTGCAGTTTGCCTCCAAATCGACTGTGTGTGAGATAAACTCTTGCCTCAACTGAGGCCTGCAGTTTAAGTGTGTTGCATAAGATTACCTTGACAGCAACTTTTTTTTTGTCCATGTGTAGGGATGGGTATCGTTTAGGTTTTATCCGATACCGGTGCCAAATCGGTACTTTTGAAACGGTGCCGGTGCTTAAACGGTGCTCGAACCGGTGCTTAAAGAATGGAGAACACAAACTTTGTCCAAAAACCTCTCATGTTCAGCTGTTTCCCACTTTTTCTTTGGTCATTTTAGCCTTTTTGGCCAGGGTGAAGGGAGTATCTGCCATCAAACAAGAAGATAGCCGCATGTAGCTATGATGATGTTTGCTAGTTCACCTTACATGCATTAATGTAATAACGTGGTTAGCCTACTCAACGTAAATTACACTCGAACAACATTAAGCGACTCACGCAGAGAAGAACGGCTGCTGCTGCATCCTCATCATTTCTGCTACACTGGCAGGGCTAGGGGCCAGGACTCTATTCTTCGGGTTTTTGGGGGATGTTGCTCCGGGTCCGATAACTGGCAACCCACCCAACGTGCACAGTGTGAGATCTCGCAGCAAGCTATCAAATACAGCGCATTTCTCGGCTTTTAAAAAAAAACGCTATGCGTCGCCAGGTGTTTCATCAGTTTCGAGGTGTTACCTCCTTTGACAGTATCACAGTATCAGCTTAAAGCACTTGTTGCAGGCTGCTGAGTTTGCATATTTTGCTGTGAAGTACAACCAGACTTTTGACCGCTTCGCCTTGGGCATTTTTAATCTGTAGCTCTGCTCTAACTGAATGTACGTACCTGGCCCCGCCTACTATCCTGGGAAACGTAAAATGATTGGCTAGAAGTCTATCACAGCTCAGGAAAAAAAAGCACCGAAATAAAGCACCGAAATGTGCGCTGCTTTTCGGTCTGGTTACTACCGTTTATGTCAGAACACCGGTACCCATCCCTATCCATGTGAATGCTGCAACTTTACTTTACTCCATGTTCCTGATCTTTGAATGTTTAGCCCTAGACGTACCTGTCCCGAGGAAGCTCCCAGCGAGGATCTTGCGGCAGCTCACACTCGGACACTCCAGACAACATCGGAGAGCCACTGGAAGAGAGGCGGGAGGGACGGACTAGCATCACTCCAGAGTGGATGGAAGAACTTGAGTCCACAGACACCTGAGGTAAGAAACAGAGACATTACTCCTCTCACAGTGGAACCAACACTTTTAGGAGTTTGTATAGCAGAGAACAGGATAAAAAAAAAAAAAAACACAAACAAACAATAAAAGGTACCATGTAAAAACCACCCTTGTGGTCCAGGCATTGTGTACCATGCCAGGTCCAGAGTCTAAGCACTCCTTAAATAAATAAACTTACCTGATGTACAGGAAGTCAAGGATCTACAATGATCCATCCATCCATCGATCGATCCATCCATCCATCCATCCATCCATACACACATACACACATATACGGTGGCTAAGTATAAATATTCCAAACCCCCTATCTACTTTCTGTTACCTGTCTGCGCAGAGGGATGCTTTTGGCCAGCTTGTGGACGGCTAGCTGACTGTTGAAGTCACTCTTCTTTGAGGAGGTGGTGCGAATCTTGACAATAATTGCAATTGCAATCATAACGGCTATGAAAAAGAAGCCCACACAGTAGATGACCACCTCCAGGTAGGTGTGGCTGGCTGGAGAGTAATGTGGGGGCGCTAGGTTTAAGGGGGCAGGGTGACAAGGAGCAGGGAGGGAAAAGGTCAGCTGTCATCAATAAACTGACTGCATACTCAAACACACCCATTTATCACAAATTAAAAACAGTCTACTCAAACACGCACCCACCCACCCACCCACACGTCTATGTCTAAAAGTCAGAGCCTTACACACCAAGGCATATGGGAATTGAACGCCCCCAAACTCAGGGTGTTACTTTAAATACTTTGTGTATTGAGGATATACCATAAATTGCAGTGCAGAAATTTAGCTGGGAACCATTTTGTATTAATGACTATGTAAGAGTAACGGTGACAAAGACTCGGACTTTCACACAGAGTAGAGCACTTCACACATAATGTTTCAGAACATTTCGACATCAAAAAGTCTGTTTCTATTTGTAGGCTTAAAGCAGCAAACCACAAAGCATGAGCTCAGTGCGGTAATTTAACTGCTTCACTTGATCGATACAAAATGTATTTGTGACAACTTTTTTACAGAAAAAAAGAAAAGAAAAACATTGCAAATAAATAGATAAAAGGCAAAACCTAAACAAATTTTATGGTTCAGATCTTGTTTTTTTCCTCCCAAACTGTGAAAACACCAACTTTTAGTCATACCAGTAAATAGGGGTGTAATGGATTCCAGTTTTAGTAGGAGAAAAAAACGGTTTGATCATACATTGGTTTGGAATGTAGCTTTATAGTTAGGAGCTGGACATTAGGGATATTTGTTCCGAGTTTGTTTTTCTTATAGGAGAAAATTCTAGGAGCCAAAACCTGCGCTTCAAACTGCTTTGGCTCTTTATATTTGAGGGATATCCTTACTATGGTCACCTCAGGCATGCAGCGTTGGCTGATATTTGCAGAGGACAGCCAATCAAAATACAGCTGGCTTAAAATAGTGGTGGCCTTTAAAGGGAAAGCTAAAATAGCTTGATTAAGGCAGAGGATGAACTCAGGGGCTACAGCACGAAAAGTTGCTCTAGTAGAATAAAAGAACAGAAATATAAATATAAAAATAAGGGCCAATTTAATGTCAGATTTTATTTTTTCAAAATAAGAGCTTCATCATAGTGGATATAAATTCATGAAAGACTTACTCTAGTTTCCCATCGTCTACCCAAATTGCTTAATTTTGTATTTTAGATGAATATTTATATTCGGATAAGTTAAGAATTACCTATGAAAAATGCCGCCTCCTGCCTAGCTAGGAGGAGGGGAAAACAAAACAAAAAAACCCCACTCCAAATAATCTGCGCCATATGTTAAACCGTACATCTCAAACCAAAGATGCCATACCGACTGAAGTGTACAGTTACATCCCTAGCCAACACCAGCAACACAAGAGAGCTACACTTGTGTGAAGAAGTTGACTGACAAGCAGCTTGATAATTGGACAAATGTCCATTCCAGTCCTTAGGAATGAGACCATCCACTACAGCCAATTATCAAAACCAGCTGCTGCGCTCACAGCAGGAAATGACATCAGCAAAACATGTCATTTGTAGAGCTTGTCAAAGAAAATCAGCTTAACAGCAAACCAAATGCAAACACCAATTAAAGGGAAGAACGGAAGAGACAGTTTGAAGTGAAATCTTATCAGAGCTGCCAAACAACCCTTCTTTTAAAAAAAAAAAAAAAAAAAAAAAAAAAAAGTGATCATTAAATGTATTCCTGCCTGGAAGACGAAAAAACAAAAAACCTTTGGCCCTGGACAGTGCTTTGATTGTTTGGCATGTTCTGATATCATTTAAGAAACAGAGCATGATTCATATTCGCCCATCTAAAGAATTTAGATGGAGCAGGAACCATGCTGAGCACAGAGAGAGAGCAAAGTTTTTTTTTTTTTAGTATTTGTAATGTGCCCTGGCTTCCCCTTACACTTTTACCAGAACTGGTAAAAATGTGAAGGTGGACAGCCAGGCTTGCGTTGAAAAAGGGAAGGAATGGGAATATAGAGGAGAGACAGAACCACTGGTACCTTCAAAAACGGTCAACCATGCAGAGTGATGAGAGAACCCGATAGAATTGCCTGCCAAGCAGGTATACTCCCCAGCGTCATCAAAAGACACATTTCTCAGTTGAAGGACTTCCATTTCCTTGTCCGTGGTGTTAACGCCAGCGGTCTAGAAAATAACAAAGGAAGCACACCCAATAAGAGGCCCAAGAAGGAAAAAGGGACCACGAGTAAAGGATTCTGAAAGCGAAAGTGGATGGAGGAGCGTTCTCCTCCTTGATCCAACACCATCTGCCCAAAAAGGTAACACCTAAAGCCCCTGCAGAGGACTGCTCAGAGAGAGCCCTCCTGTATCTGTTAGTGGAAAGACGGTTATGTTAAGTTTGTACTGTGGAACCCCACACAGGGCCACACCATCACCACATCAAATACCTTAGTCTCATCTCTACATGCAAGAGATGGGCATGGAAACTCCACAGCAGAACAGACCACACTTACAATGTATTTATAGCCCTGTGTTGAATCCATGTTATGTTATAGTTTACTTCGCTGCAGCAACATTGTGGGAATATATACCTGTTGACTGGTGCGACTGCTTTACTCTACAACTGCCAAAACTAGTGCTCAATTTGGCACTAATAAAAATAACAATGGTACTTTAACTGAAATTACTGCAGTACGGAAAAGTCATCAGAACTGATTGCCAGATATAGCTACAGCCCATTACATATAGTCTGCTTCACAGCAGTATCTTGTTGCAGATCAATACGCTGTGTTTACAAAGTGCATTGCTGCCAAGCATACCAATCACAGATATTATGAACTACATTACCCCAACATGTAGTTACATTATGTGGCAGTGCCTGCAGGATAACAATATGGTTTTCTACTACACTGCAGAGACAGCGTAGATTTAAAAGAGGACTATAAATCAAGCTACAAATTCACAGTCACACAAACTATAAACATTTGGGGGTGGGGTGGGGAGGGGGTGAACCATGTACGGAGGACTTTGAAGGGCAAGGGAGCAAGAGTAATGGAAGATGGCAAGAGAGGCCCTTATTAGGAGGGCATAGCACAGGATTGGGGCAGGAATGAGAATTGGTCCAACATAAACCTGAGACTAAACACTTTCAACTGTTCTGCTGGGAATTTTCCATAGCGTCATTTACAGTCAGGAGCACCAAGGATAGAGGAAGGGAGGGAGGAGAGAAACAGCTGAGGTTGTCTCAAGTTATGCGGGTCTAGTTTTTCCAGGTGGTCCTAGAAGCGCCTCCACTGTGTCGTCCTGTGCTACAGCGTGGTGGTTACCTGTGGGTTCATATCTGATGACAGTCAGCCAGGCCGACTGACTGACCCCTCCTATATAATTGGACACTTTACATATATACTCTCCGCTCTCCTCCTCTGTCACATTGTAGAGGGTCAGCACCTGAGCGTCCGAGCTATTGACCCCAGAATGCTGGAAACAAAAACAAGTTATGTGCAACACAGAATAAAAGGAGGTCGACACAGGATATCTGAGGGGTTTGTGTGGGTTATTTCACAGTTAAAATGGCAAACAATAAAACTTCACAGACAGTTCTTAACAGTTATAGAAAACGACTGGAGGAAATAAAAAAGTATTACAGAAAGTAACATACAAATTACTCCACGCTAAGGAACTTCACTTTTTATTTTTTAAGTGATGAATTTGGCCTGTTGCTTCAGGATGACAGACTAATCTCCTACCTTGAGGACGCGGACGTAAGGTAACCCATCTGGACCAGTACGGCTCCCATTGACCTCGATGTGTTTTAACCACTGAATGTGGGGCTGAGGGTCGCTGAACACCTTGCACTCAAACTCCACATCACTTCCTACTACTGCAGTGCGATTAGCTGGCAGGCCAGCCTGCAGGATGGGCCTGTGTGGAGAGCGCTCTGCAACAAAACCGGAAAAAACAGACAAATGTTACTTTGACATTTGGTCATCAGTAAAGCAAGCGCATAATATAAAAAAGCTGTGTGTACAAAAATGTGACTGATTTTCAAACAAAAGCTGATAACTACTGTCACCTGCTTTATTACTGGAAAATGACTGGGACTGAAGGCTCACTCATTTGGTTTGACGCTGTATTTTCAGGCTACACTTTCTAAATTACACACCATAATGGAGATTTAATGTGAGTGCATCCTCAGCTATATGCTGGTTGTGTAATTATTAAGAGTTATCAGGCAGGAAAGCAAGTTAAATGCCTCCTCTGGTGCAGTTACGGTGAAGTGAAATGTTCTTGCAGACCCATTTTGATGACTAATAACTCTCCAAAGTAAACTTGCAGGCCAAGAACCTGGCAGGATATCAGCTGTGGAGGATTTCCTTACCGAGACATCCATGGGGGACTTTGAAAGCACTTGTGACAGTGCTTTCTCCACACTGTAGAACAATCTTAATGTTCATCAGGCTCAGATGCCTGAGGCTAGGAAAAGCCCAGGGGACACCAGTGGTGGAGGAAGTGGAACCATGATTTATAAAGCCCAATGGTGCAAGAGCGAGTCAAAGAGTAGGCCCTAGAGGAGTAATCACTTCTCTCTTCTACTTGTACCCATCACTTCTGCCACAAGTAATGCCTGTTTTAGACTTCTGCAGGGAATATTTGTAGACCCTGCTGCCATTCATGAGTCCTATGATTTTTTTTATTTTTTATTTTTATATTGAGACAACAATTGTTAAGTTTGCATGATCTCCTTGTGCCTGGTGGTTTGACGGACTGGGCAACGAGTCCAGGGAACACCCAATGTCAAGTGGAATACGGTCCAGATAAGTAGTTAGAAAACTAAGTGCTCACCAACTTGAGATTCACAAATGTTCAACAGGTGACTAAAACAACAATTGCAGTTTTACTGGAAAGTTACATACAATTAACAATTTCTACGAATCTTACCGACTACATCTAGCTGATAGGTGTGATTAATGCTGCCATACTTGTTTTCCACCACACAGGTATAGTTTCCCTTGTCAGAGGGCACTACAGATTCCATGATGATGGTCCACATATGGTCACGGACCTAAAAGTGATTTAGAGAAAAAAAAGAAGTTAGTTTAATGTCTATAAAATAGCACTTGATGGCTAAAATGTAAATCTGAAGGAAGTAGTAACTTTATGAGTCAGTAACTGAAACATTAGATCTGGGTGGCGATTCTTTAATTTGCAGTAAATGCTTGATTTAGTTTCAGCCCACCATAAAATACCTTAAAATAATGTGATATCCCACAATTTCTAAGATGTGACTTCAAAACTCAAATATTCAATAAAATGTTATTACAAATGAGGCAACAGAGATGTTGATCAGGAAAACATTCATCTGAATCCCCATCTGTTCTCTCCCAATATGAATGATCATAAATCACTTTTTTTTTTTTTCATTTTAAAGCAATAGCTAATAATGAGGTGTGATGTGATGATAATAAGATAACACTACACCCTCTTCCTGTGACAAAGTTTTAATGCAGCAGATCTTTGTCCTACCCAACAGCTGCCATTGGAAATGGTTGTGTGTATATTTTTTGCCCCAACATGTCTTATTAGCGCCAAATGATGTCTGGCTCCTTTTTTTCCTTAGACGTGTTATAATTTTTCCCTACATAAATCTGCCAAGACCGGCAGTGTGTGATTAGCCAACAAACCTCTAAGGCAATGGCAACATCAAACATGCATGTATACAGACTGTTTCCCCTATTTAGCAAAAAAAAAAAAAAAAAAAAAAAAAAAAAAAAAAAAGTGGTGAGGGAGTCCAGCTGCCTGCTGCCAGATGTGTTGTGCTTGGGTTCATACACATGTGGTCTACATTATTTCCTCCCTCCTGCACGTCGCCATGCAGACGATATGAACAATAGAAGCCCGACCATAAAATTAAGAAGTGTGGGAGATATGGTAGACGTCCCCAATCGCAGATGCAGACCTTTGCACCTTGACTGAAAAGGAAGAAAGGAGGGGGGGGGGGGGGGGGAAACAAAAAAAAAAACCCCAAAACACACAAAAAAAAACCCAGCATGGCAGTCCTATGGTTAAATGTGCTGCTTGGCTAGGTGGGGGACTTGGGGTGGGGCTGACCATGGCAGCAGGCAGCTGAGAGGAAACTCCTAAATGTGCCCCAGCTGGAGAGGGAGATGTGCAAGGGAAGCACAAGACAAGGCTGGACTAGCCCACACCTTGATGGGAAGAGCAGATGTAGGACAGGAGGAGGGCTGTTTCTTAGTGTCTGAACATGCACACATTCCACACCTGTGAGGGAAACTGCCACTGAATGCAGTTATTCACAGAGAATCCAACACTGTAATCTAAAAAGGAACTGTAATCCCATAAAATTACAATTTACCATGAAAATATTTAAAATGAAATCATATCAGGCAAGACATGTAATTAAATAATACCATAGTTTGTAATTAAAACTATTTTCAGTGATGTTTTATAAGAAGAACTTTTTTTTTGCCAGTCTGAGATCATGATACCCAGAATTAGGACAGGCAATGTTTTCCTATATCCTAACGGGTGTCTAGGATTCCCCACCAAGTATTGCTATGACAAAAAGTTCCTATTGTAGCATAAGGTTTCATCCTGTATTGTTTCTCGGGTCAAGATATGAAAACCTGTCTCTCCTTTTTACTAGCAGAAAAAGCTTAAGTACAAGGGACAGGGTGGTGATCTAATGTGAAGATGATATCACTGGAAAAAAAAAATTAAAGAAACCTCCATTTGTATTGAGTGAGTATGCAGAAATTAAGAAATATTAAGGACTGTGTAGAGCAGTATCGACATGAAATAGCTATTCACCAAATTCTTTAATTACTAACCTTGAACCCTCCAATACGATGGTCCCTTTTGAACTCCTTCCCATTCTTGTACCATTTCAAAGTTGGAGTTGGGTTGCCACTGGCCTGGCATTTAAACTTTACAGTTTTGCTGGCTGGAACAGCATGAAGCTTCTTTTCCATTTTTTCTGGATGAGCCCATTGTGGAGCCATTGCTAAGACAAAAAAGGAGGAGAAAAAAGTTAGCAGGAATTGTATTATTTGAAAAATTATCTAAAAATAGTCTTGATACTCTTAATCCTAAATGATTTTTCTTGCCTCTGTTACACCACAATGTGCAAATTGCATTGGGAGATAAAGCTCTTGGAGACAAGAGTACAAAATAAGGTCAGCATGCTTGTCACGCTTCGAGGCTGCTGCATTCTTTGTGGGCAGAGCAAGCAGCAGCAGCAAAAAAATGAAGCCAGAGTGTCTTAATTACTCTATAGACAAATTGGAGGACATCTGAGGTTAACCAAGATTAGTCACCAGAGACTATTTTTTGTGTAAAAGCTGTCACTGAGGTAGTAAAAACCCTCTGATTCAGAGTGAAATCATTTGCCCAGATGTGACCCACACACATGGCGGTACGATAATTGAATTTTAAAGCTCTCAAATCACTGACCATTTCAGGTGATTACTCATACGCTTGTGACTTT
Source organism: Astatotilapia calliptera (assembly GCF_964374335.1). Classification (NCBI taxonomy): domain Eukaryota; kingdom Metazoa; phylum Chordata; class Actinopteri; order Cichliformes; family Cichlidae; genus Astatotilapia; species Astatotilapia calliptera. Next base: position 12,485,144 of record NC_137433.1, on the reverse strand, counting down.
ATGTAGCTAATGCTGCTGCAACAAATGGTCACTGCTGATTCACCTAAAGAGCTCAGCACACTTACGCATCAGCTTTTGACTGCCCAGCAGTTTGTTTTCCTCCGATGAGGACTCTTCACCATCGTCATCGTCCTCAGATGAAGCCGAGATATGAACTATTAAACAGGAAGTAATTTAAGAACAACTCAATTTATTCTTAATCACAACACTTCAGCAGCAATTAAACATTTAAAACATTTTTCAAAAATGTCACATTTATGAATTAACAGACCGAGGGAATGATGGGTACAGTTTACACTAAACAAAGCATATGCCAAGTAGCATCAGTAAGTGGTACAACACTTCACTTTGTTATAAAATCAGTTCTTTCTTGTGATTTGATTGTAATTTTAATATATAGTATTAATATCATACATTGTAAAAGCATGTGAAAGTGCCATATGCCGAATAAACACCAGGGGTTCCTAATGAAGACATAAGTCACACATCATCTGCTAGTCATAGCAAATGAAACCTGGCTTTGTTGCTCTGTGACTCAACACTACATGTTACACTGTAGTAAAATGTAACAGCACAAAACTCTTGAAACAAAATATTGCAAAAACAGATTAATTGCTTGCTGGTCATTTAGCTGTTGTGACATAGCCACCAAAGTACTATCATATCAAGGGGGCATTTATTCCATCGTTCTGCACAGAACAATGGTAACCTTACCTGTCACGTTGAAGTAGATGCTGTGGTTGCCAAAGGTGGTGCATATGTACAGGCCGGAGTCAGTAAGCTCCACAGACTCGATCTCCAGCTGGCCATTGCGGATACGTGTATGTTCTCCATCCACTACAGCCACATGGTCTTTGGTCCAGTTGACAGCATGGAGGTAGTCCTTGGCAGAGCAACTGAGATCGAGACGATCCCCAATGGAAAGGGTGTACAGCTCGGCTTGCGTTTCCACAGATACTACAGAGGAATGAAGGAAGTTCTACTTAGCAGCTATACAACACTGTGACTTTATGCTTTCAGTCATTCAATCATACAGATTCATGAACAGAGGGGAAAAGAGGGAAAAACAAATAAAACTGTCACCTGAAACCCCCAAAACCAATCAAAAACAATGGTTTATTTCGATTGGGGAGAAAAAAAAAAAGAAAAAAAAAAAAAAAAAAGGACCATCTCTGTACTGTAAACTTCAGAAATACAACCAGTTGATTTTCTTCCATCATAGCATCTCCGCAACTGCTCTCCCAAATTAAATTGCATCCCAGTCAAGGCCCTATCTTGAGGCAGGCAAGGAGCTACTTCGGAAGAGGAAGGTGAAATTCAATTAGAGGAATGAAGGGAGGGGAGGTGTCATGAAGCAAGGCACCTGAGCCCCCCTGTTCTAAATGACTACATAGTACACAAGGAGGAGGGAGGTAACCCAATTATGCTGACATGTTGTCCATCATGTGGTGTTGTCCGTCTAGTTATAGCGGTAAAGCTCGTCACTGACCAACGTACTTTAGAATCACACTTCCTGGCCAAAAGGTACACTAGCAAAATTATCTAAGTGAAATGGTTAACTTTATTATTTGAGCCTCTCACATCCACAGAGTCAGTGTCAGTAAATACCAGTTTTTCAAAGCCTAAAATGATATCTTACCATCTTTCTTTATGTGAAACAAATTAAAATCATTAAGTTATTTAAATACTTTTAAATTCATGTAAATTGACTAATCGAACAACTGACCAATCACTGCATCTCTAATTAGCATCTCCTTCCATCTAAGGAAGAATAAAAGCTTAAACGACAGTAATCATGCTTGTCCTGCTTCTCCATTTTCTACATAGTCCCTTCCGCATTATGACAGAAACTGAATTATCCCAGAGTGGTGAAAGACCCCCGCCTCAAGACGTGATGATTCTACACCTCTCAATGCACACTGTTTTATAAACACTACCTACTGATCAAAACAGGAAGCACGTCTACACAAAATAACCTCAGGACAACATCAGCTAACCTGACTAATCCCTCCCAGCATAACAAAAGACTCCAAACAATAAAGGGGAAGAGGGAGCAGAGAGAGCAGGCTAGTGAGCATGTGCACAGGAGCGAGCAAGAGAGGGCCTGCAATGGCAGGTTCTAGTGCCAGTTGCTATGGTGACCCCACTTGGGCCTAGTTAAGGTATTTCCTGGATCACATATGTCTGACAGGCTCTTAATCCCAGCAGGAAAAGGGGCCAGGGGGTAGGATCAACTTTCTCCTCAAAAACAAAACTGAAGTGGGGAAAGCAGAGGAGAAATTTAGATTACGTCCACATTAAGCTCGTGCTAAATCTGAAAATGCTGTTTTCATGTGAGAACTATTAGCTTTCACATTAGTCGCATTTCCCCTACAGTAACGATGTAGCTGCTTCAGCCAGTTTCCACTGCATTGTGGGATCTAGACTCTCACAGTGACATAAGTGCAGCTTTGACCATAATCCGATTGAGCAAACAAAAAACGATGCAAGTTAATGTAAGTGTAGATCTCAGAGAGCAAAACGCTAGTAGAGAGAACAAAGATAGTTTCTGCTTATTTGGTCATATGTGGCAAATTACTGTGATGTCATTTATGAAAGTAGCAGTGAGATGAATATTTGATCTTTTTTTAATGTACTGCTTGTCCCTGATTTAGAGGAATTATGCCTCTTTTCCACTGGTACCTACTCGGTTCAGCTTGACTCAACTTTTAGCATTTTCTATTAGGGGTAGTTCCTGGTATCAGTTACTTATCAAGTACCTGCTCGGCCGAGGTTCCAAGCTAGCTGAGATCATCTGAAAATTTAACGCCAGACTTTATGCCACAACTGGCTAGTCAATGGTGGCACGCACTCAACGAGTCATGTGAACGACCCCAAAGTAGCTAACTTTTTCTTCTTCATAAACTGCCTAGTTTAGAAAATGACCTTTAACCCTCTTTACACCATAACTAGTTTGTGTACACAGTATATTTTAACAAAGACATTTAGCAATAAATCAGGAATAAAATATGTTAACCAGCATTCATCTATTGAGGATAGGCTGTCAGATCACCATTTAGCTCATAATGCTGGGTGTAAGGCGTCCACAACTACTTATTCTGAAGGAGACTGTAAAACTTTGTGAAAGGAGACAAATCAATGAAATAAAGCTCACTCAAAAATGACAGAAACACTAAGGAGACTTGAGGATTTCCAGAACTTTTCCGCTGGCAAGTGTTGCATAATATTAGCTAAACAACATCTGGTTATAAACCATCTTGTTTTCAGCCATCTATACACAAGAAAGTCACATGTCTAACTTACTGAAAACTCAGCAACTGCAACATTGGAAAGAAGCACGTTTATGCACGTTTTCATGTGCTGGAGCCCTGCCTTAAGTGATTTGAGGTTGATCTGTAGAGACTCCTCTCTATAGTGACAAAACTGAACATGGACAAATAGCACTTCTTATCTTAAACTGCATCATAGCAAGTATGTATTAGGGCACAGCTAACATAATCATTTCATAATTGGGAGGTTGCCTGATAAAAACCAACACAAATATGTGTGCAGCTACGCTTTACCACTGTCATTATCTAATGCCTGTCTGAGACCCAACATCACACAGTGCATTACTCTGCCAAGAGTCCACTGCACCTATGTTAAGTGTGCTCCTCTGCTTTTCAACCACAGTCCTGTGTTTTACAAACAAATTTGATCACATTTTTCTGAAAAAGTATAAAGCCAGATTACAGACCAGAAACATGACATGTTAGGACACTACAGTACTGATGCAATACAGATTTTATAATCCAGGTTATTGGCACCAGCTGTTTACCTTCTATAAATCTAAAATGGCGAGAGAAAAAGAAAAGCATCTCTAGATGCCGTGTCCCAGTCAGTTTAAATGAACGTTATGTGTATGCTCGTGCACCAAGAAACAGGCAGAAAGTTGTCTTTGATGTTTGAAAAATATTCAGTGTTGTAAACAGACAGATTTTGATGTTTAGGTTGCATAAAAGATTAAAGCTGAGGAAACTGTTTGATATGGACACAGTGATAGTGACCAGCTATAGCTTTGCACATGGACACAATGTTTCTGCACAGTGACGTTTCTGTCCCTGCCCTCCAAACGGAGATGCCACTGATAAGACTGTCAACATCCCAGTTGTTAATGTGACTGCAGACATCGTAAAACACCCATAAAGCTGTAAAATTTACTCGTTTTATTGTAGGGCACGGTCAGGACAGTGTGTGCTTCTTTGCCAACCATCTCAAAACTAATCATGTAAACGCGTTTTTAGCAAACGAACCCAATCGTTTTCTAAGAATAAAGTCAGAGCCAACATTATTTTCCTGTGTAAATGCCTTGCTGCCACATAGCTGAACTTCTATCACAAAATATTGTTTCAATTCTTCATGCAGAGGTAAGTACCTCTGGATTTGCAGATGTTTCATCTCAGTTAATCTGCCTGCAACTATGATTGGATTAAAAAGGATCAAGCGCCATAGTTTCAGAAAGCAACCCACCTGGAAAAGACATCCATGGGTTCTTTTACCCAACTGGAAAAATTGACTGACATCATTTAAAATCAGCCTAATTACACAAATTATGAAAGGAATTCTGGTCAAGAAGAACATAGTGAGAGGCGTTTAAACAAGGGGCGGAAAGCTCACTAGCCCGAACATGCAAAACTAACTAAAAGGGGCGAGTTGGCGCCAGTCTGTGGAACTTTCTCTGACTACAACATAGGAAGCAATATGCCGCGTGAATGACTTCTGGGATTTCCTGCTCTCACTGAAGTGATGGTTGAATGCAGGAAAGTCAGACTAGTTGAGGTTCTGCAGTGGCAGACAGAAATGGCTATGTAAGTTTCCTTTGCTGATTTGACCACACCAGAGCGAAAGGGTGGGTGATGTAGAGAGGGAACTGATAAGAGACAATAGTAGCTCTGGCAGGAAGCAAAAGAATAGGACAATGCCCATTAGCAAGCTCCCAAAGAGTGAGTGTCCTTCCTTAAAGCACTCCAGTGGAGGACCTCTTCATTCTTAAATGAACCATTGGCAATCAGCATGGATTGACGGTGGGGGGCTACAAGGGTTACTGTGTGCAAAGCAAAGTTGGTGCAGTGTCATTCAAATTAGTTCAGCTACATTTAGCCTCATATTGTCTTTAAAGGAGAAAAACACAAAACCCCAAGATCTCAAAAGAACCTAGCTATGTTCTGTGTTTTACTATTGGTGTTGAAAGATTTTGCGGGGCTTTCCATAGCTCTAAAAGGGGCCTTTTGGGGGGTGACCATGCAAAACAAGTGAGCATGATTAGTCCATGTACAGTAAACGCAAGGAGGCTGTGTTCCCCCATTTGTAGGAGTATTACTTTTCTCCTATATCACAGTTCTGTCTTTTATCAGTGGTTTGGATTTAACCATTTTCCTTTAAAAAAAGAAAAAGAAAAAAGAAAAAAAAGAAAACAACTCAGCCCTGGTTTCATAACTTTTCTCTCCCCCCCCCCATTGGAGAGATCTATTCATTTTCCTTTCATGCTTGACTGATTAACTAGACTACACAAGTTCTACATGATAAAACAGGATTGGGGGTACATGCAGGCAAAAGAGACTAAAAGACTGACATTGTTGTTTTAGCATCTAATCCAAAACCATTATCACCAAACATCAGCAAAGAAGTCAAATGTTTTAGCTCAGAAAGAAAACTACAATTAAGAGATTGCCTTTGAAACCGCAGGGAAATTCCAGCACTGCCTCACGTTGGATTATAAAAGACTCCACAGGCGCCAACTTCACAGTTCAGGCCTTGAGAAAATAATGCAGCTTATCAAGTATATCATATCTTGTGGCTAAAATATAGTAGCTGTGGATGAGAGGGGGAACTTACTGCTAGAAGTCAAAAAATTTTTATTTGTGTCAGTGTTTTATATGCTCAGTACTTGCTTGATAAACTGCTGGAGAGGATATGACTGGCTTATTTTATATTCTCAACGAATAATTTGTGTCAGAAAATGGGGGTGGCTGAAGCCTTTTTGGGGGAAGCAAAAATTCCTCTTGGTAGGAAAAACAAAACCAAACAAAAAACACTATGAATTTACTCAGGTCAAAAGCAATCTCACAGAATCACTGCTTTCCTCAGACATTACCCTACAGAGGTAATGTCTGACATTAAGCTCAGACATTGTTTAACCTGCCAGCTCCCCAGTGTGTGTGATGTCCATCTATAGCACAGCTGACAATCTGAAAAATTCACTGCTAGTGAGTGGACAGCCACTGCGCGTGCTACACAGTCAGTACCCTCTCCTAAACTATAATTCTAGTATTTCCAGTAGATGTCTTGATGCATGCTTAATCCAGGCAAGTATTCCCAAAATTACTGTCTGGACGTAGCATTTTCAGTGGGAGAAACGTTTCGTCACTCATCCACTGAAAATGCTACATCCAGATGAAAAGAATCAACTTTTAGGGTTTCCAGTAGATGCTGCATGTGAACTTAACTGCCCTGGCATTTTCCCCAACTTCATGTAATAAGAAAGCTCAAGTTTTTTAAATCCCAACTGGGAGAGAGAAAAACAAAACCCAAACAAGCAGATCAAGATACAATACTGAATAGAAAAATTATTTATTACACTTCAGTCAAGTATTGAAGGCCACAAACATTTCTTATGTGAGGTTTATTAGGGTAAGTTGGACTGGGCTATTTAACAGTTACCATCTTTACATAGAAATAAGATCATGCTTTTATCCATTTTTCTCATTTTACATTGAAATTCCAGTTACCAAATCCAACTGTATAAAACAAACTGAGTGGTGCCAATTTTAAGTCCAGTTATTTAGTTACATAGTTCTAGGGCTGCTCGATTATGGCAAAAATGATAATCACGATTATTTTCACTGAAATTGAGATCTCGATTGTTTGACGATATTTATTTAACCCTTTAAGACGTACCATAGAACCAAGTCCGCCAGAGCTTATATTATTTTTTTTACATGTTGTAGTGCCATTTGTGGGAGCATTTCAAGTTGCTATACAACTGTTATAGCCCATATTTTAATAATATGTATGCATTAAGTCCATAGTAACTACATTAATTGCAAAAAAGTGCAATAAACTACAAAACAATTGAAAATCGTTTTTTTAACATATATATTTCTACTTGGAGAAATTTAAGAGGTTTATCCCTCAAAACTTTAAATACAAAAAAAGTTGCAAAAAATAGTTTACAACAACAGGAAATTTATTTTGAGTGTCTTCATAGTTTTATTTTGGAGGAGATACACCAATTTTTATATACTGCAGGAAAAAAAAAAAAAAACAAAACCAATCATATGATGCAAATTTGCAAAGAAAACAGCAGGTGCATCAAAATAAACTATTTCCAGCAGTGCAATTCGAGTTCTAAGCATCCCAGCAACTATTCAGAAAAGTCAAACATGACCAGTATAGGTTTTTGTTTTTAAGGCCTACAAGTAAAAAACTACATTTCCGTGAAAATGAGTCACTTCCGGTTTCGGCCAGCAAATTGCAGACATGTGATAGTTCGCGCTGACGTCTGTTTCACTGTGGGAAGTGCTACAAACAGCTGATCGGATCGGCAAAGCGTGTTTCTGGAATATTATGTTTTTGTTCCTGCAAGCACTTTTTATGCAATATTTGCAAAGCTTTATGTGGAAGGAAACCGTGGCCGAGGACAAGCTGATGGCATAAGATGTAAGTACAACTCCTCCGGTTTCATATGCAAAACAAATTATTGCGCTAGCTTACACGGTTCAGGTTCTACAGGGATTTAAAAATAGTTACACAAAATGGAGCGTGCTGCTCTGACCGGCTTTAAAGGGTTAACAATGACTTTAAAAAAATTATATAAAATAGTGTGCAACACCACTGAAGTTTTTTTTTACCTCTCTTTTCAGCCAACGGCAGTCACTCTCCTCTCCAAATAACTTCTGCTTAGCTTTCCGAGCTTCCCTCGGGTCCTCTTAATCAGCGGTCTCCAACCTTTTTTGCGCCACGGACCGGTTTATGCCCGACAATATTTTCACGGACCGGCCTTTAAGGTGTCGCGGATAAATGAGGGAGGGGCTAATAATCGGCTCAGTCATTTCTAATGATCGTTGAAAGCCCAGATCGTAATCGTGATTAAAATTCGATTAATTGAGCAGCCCTACATAGTTATTTTCCCCGGTAAATCACACCATCCTAAATTTATCTGCATTACACACAGCAGTGCTCTATGGAAGAAAGCTGAATGAAGGTATACTTTTAGTCAGAACATTTTGTAAATGTTAGTACAGGTTTAATTTTTTCCAACACAGCTTTATTGATGTTAGTTGTAATTGGCAAGTTTCTAAACCAACCTAAATTGGTTAATGACACATGGATGGCAAAGCCTGGCAGGATTAGTGTATGCTAGTGGCTGTTGTGCTGTTTAAATCCAGCATTTGACCATGCTACTATTGTCTATATGAGCAAGAGGCATGTACATGAACAACCACGTGATCTTTTTGAGGCTTCTTAGTATGGAGCCAGATCATTTCTGAAACAGTACAAGTGCTCTTTATTTAACAAACAAAATATACACATTCAACTGAAAATGGTGCCAAGTGTGGAAGTAGCCTTAAACTTCCTGTGTGAACAGCAGTCTCAACAGAATACCTAAAAAGTCTGATATGAATGCAAAGCGACTTCACACGAAAACTGGTCTTTAGTCTTACTCTAGCGTCAGCAGAGCTTTGCTCCTCTGGGCTTTCATTTCTGTCTGAAAAGAGTCTTACTCAAGACTGTGGCAGCTCTGGTTTATAAAAGCTAAAGAGTCAGTGCTTTTCTACTCTGACAGACAGCACAAGATGGAGTCAAACAAATCCACAGAGAAAGACATAACTTCCAGACAGTGAACTGTCAGAAAGAGAGCAATTAAACAAACATAAGATCCAAATGATTTTAAAGATGGTGTAAAAACATAAACAAAACAGTAAAAGTTGCTTCAAGTGCTCAAAATGAAGGAAAGTTTAAGTCCTTCACATGACCTCCTGAGAAATTCAAGGAACTTAGTTTGTTCAGGGAATACTCTATTCTTATGTGAACAACACCCAGCAAAACACAATAAGACAAACAATGGAGCATACATTTAAAAAAAACAAAACAAAACAAAAAAAAAAAAAAAAACAGAACATTTCCATATAACTATTTTGTTTCTCCACCCCAGACAAGAGGAATGCAACCAAATGCCTCTGCTGTGATTGTTCGTCGACAGCTGAAGCCATCCCTAACCCAGCAGGGAAACGGGGGGGGGGGGGGGGGGGGGGGGGGGGGGGGCAAACCCAAGCAAAAGTCAGTGGGTGAGCAAGAGGAGAAGCAATGCGGTGCATAGATAGTACCTGGCCATTTGGTGATCAAGAATGGGTGGAGTGTAAATGAAAGACAAACCCCCCACACCCTGGTGGAAATTTATGGCTCACCTTGGAAGAAAAACATGCTCCCCAAAAGCCCATCCTTAAGGGTTTCATGTAGCATAGCATCTTTTTTCAAAAACAGGCTAATTTATAGTTCCCTGGCAGTTAACTCCTCTTTCAGTGACAACAAATACCTTTTCATTACAAAGGAGGACTGCTAGGTAGTAGAGCTGCCCTTGGAATACAGATGGAAGTCATTTAGTCCTCACTGTCCCATTGCTAGCTTAAACATAGAAACACCAGGTTTATTTTAGGGCTTAAAACCCCAAAGAGACCCTTGTGCGTAATTACTTCCATTATAATGCTAGGCTTTATCATATTCTTTTGCTGCTCTCTACTTCCGACTTCAGAGTGTAAACATCCAAACCCATTTACCCACAAGTCGAGGCAGCTATTACACCGCTGGACTGTGTCCAAGAAACACATTTTTAAGGATTTGATTTCAGTGCCTCTTTCCCCTTTTCAGAACAGAGCTTGTGTAACCGCAAGACTGGGCTAAATTCTTCACAGAAAGTCTCATGGTAATAGTTTCCAGTTTAGATTGTTTTTGTGTGTGCCATTTTAAGTGTGGTGTGTAAGATTTTTTTTTGTGAATCCACTTCTAAAAACATTGAAGGAACTGGTTTGAATAGGCAGAAAAAGGCATTAGTAATAAATTAGTAAGAAACAGTTGTATTACACATGACGCAGTAGAGAGCGATTAAACAACTCAAACTCAGGCAAACGGGGGTGGTGAGGGAGCACTGACGCTGTAAAGGACAGGCTTCACAAAAGTCTGGAGTGTGTTAGGATTACATTCCTGTACAAAGAACAAAGCTTTGGCTTATCAATGAACTGCTTCTCAAGCCAAGAGTCAGGAAAAGTCACACTTAATAAGTTTATAAAGTTCAAACAGTTACACAATCTTTAATAATACTACACCCAGAACTTCAGAAAACCCAAGACTAACTAGCTTTAATTTAGTAAGGCATCTTACCTTCATCAGTGCTGGCAGGCCGGCACTGGGTCCTTAAAACTTGAGCAAATAAAGCCAGAAACAGAAGTATACTTGGCCTCATCAGCATCCTGCTGAGGGAGCTACGACTGTTGGCTTTTGTGCGACTGGAACTCCATTCAGGTGTTTGGGACATCAGCAGCAGTGCATCCACAGTCCACAGCTTAAAAAAATAAAATTAATAATAATTAAATACATATATAAATTTATGACATTATCAAGCTTTAACTCTTCACAAGTTTGTTCTCAGTAATAATATTTATTTATTTTAAATGTATCAAAATCAGTTCATTGTCCAAGATATTTCAGTGTAAAACAATTCAGGAAGCTAAACTGAACTAGCAAAACCTGATGTGAGAACAGCAAAATAAACTAACACATTAAATGTTTGTTGACAAGGAATTTCCATGACCACAAAGAAAAAAAAAAAAAAAAAAAGTAGAGAATATTCTGTATGTTTAAGAGGTTTGAGGTAGATAATTCAGTATTTAGGCCTGCTTGCAGAAAACCATGATAAGAAACTGCAGTGCTCCAGACTCCCACTGATAACTTAAATGTTGGATGTGTCATGCTCAGTTCACAGGAATGTAATGCCTTTGATGTTTTCAATTCGAAGTAGCAATTTAAGTCTTGAAATCTTAAAGATTGTCATTGCACCCCGACAACACCATAGCAAGGTTTGTCATTTTAGGTGCTTGTATTGTACCCCCTTTATGCACATCTGCTTAAATCATTGCCTCTGCAGCATCTGGCCACACAGATTAACACTTGCTCATAATCAGCTTCACAGAATTTGTTAAAGACAACAGGGAGAAGAAAAAAAAAAAAGATCCAACATACTACAGCCTGTTATGTGACACCCTTATTGAGAAAGACTGTCAGGCCATCATTTCCAGAGAGGGAAACAGAAGATCTATCACCCAACAGTTGGTTTTATTTCCCAAACCCGGAATGACACCCGCTACAGCAATTTGCTCGCATAACCTGCTAATAAGTGTCAAAGACAAGACTTGGATGACAGACTTTGCCAACTTTAAAAACCAATCGTTCTGTAAAAACACAAAGAGATGAAAAAAGAGAAAAAGAAGCTTGGTTAATATTTTCACAAAGTCCAGCACAGAAGCAGCTGTGATTTTCTTTAAGGGGTAATCACTTGTATGAGTGTTCCCTGACTGAAGCAGTCATTGTGTTCTCCTAAAACCAATTCAATTTCACTTTCCAAGAATGGCCTAGTGTTCCAGCAGCTGAGCTGGGTCAGGGGGGGGTCCAAGAGGGATAAAGAAGCTTGGTCATCTCTACTCCAAGCTGTGAGTCAGTGTTTGGGATGCCTCCAAGAAAATGCTTCTGCTGCCGGACAGAAGGAACCGCAACAAGCAGCCGACCATGTTCCCCAGCCCCCTCGTCACTACGACAATATTTGGAAGGAGGAGGAAATCGCTTTTTCAAAGTGTGACAGGACACTTTGTCATAGTCCGTGCCCTTGGGAGCACTAGTCAGACATGCACTGTCTTACTACGCACACCGAAGGCATGCTGGTCTTGAACTTGCGATTTGAGACTGAACCACACACTGGCAGCCTGACAATAATGACTCAAAGTCACCATTTTCAGTTTATTACTCAATAGGAAAATATGCCACCTCATTTTTTTTTCCTCCTTTGAAAAATTTCATCCATCAATTTTGTGCTTTTTCAATTCATCTGGTACTATATTTTATAAATAGCACAAATAATAAACTTTGTATCTGGTATGTGAATATTTTAAAAGAGCTAGTTACATATTAGAGTGCACACTAGAATGAAAAACATGACATTTGTCTACAAAGAGAAAAAAAAAAGAAAAAAAGCAGCCCATGTCATTTACATTTGAAAATGAAGAAATTATCATTTCCAGGTAAAAATAAAGTTGATTTGAACACATTGAGTGTATTCATGTCAATTATTCCCCCATTTAATAAATAAAAATGAAGAACTCCATCTTAATGATGGCACAATGGGCTAAATGAAGAAAACACCTATCAAATAACTAACTCTCAAACACTAAAGTCCTGTACTGTTGCAACTAAAACTCGCCTAATAGTTGGGGTGGATGAAAGTGTATAAACATCTTTTTAAAATCTTACATCAAGATTGAAATGCAAATCTCCACTCTTTGGTAGTAGCAGCATTTAACTGACACGCAAAGACCAGTACTTGTCTAATAATTTGGTTTTACATAGGTCCTTTTAATTCAATAACCAGTTTTTATACCTTTTGAGGCCAAAATTCAAAAGGAGTGCAGAAAGACATTTAGCTTGTAAACAAGGACTGCTTGGGAAATAAATACAGCCAGAGAACTGGCATTACAGAAAAGGCACATATCCAAATGTTTGTTCACCAACTGATTTATCCACTCTTAAAAGATAAAAGCATTTCCCTGAACACTGGCAGCGCAGAGAGAACTTACACTAAACAAATTAAAAACACACACGAGACAGCTTTTCTCATTATATTAAGACAAAGGTTTCAGGCAAACCTAAAAACATGACCCACACCATAATTACATTTCACTGTCCATCCATGCAGAAAATTCCTCAGCTCCCAAATTCTGTAGCCCCCCTTCCAGTTTAGTGTGCACTTCCAGTCAGCAGCAGGCCAGTCTGCACATGGTCGCAAATTCAGGGGAAGACGAGCATCAGACCATTACCCTAAAGCTACCGTTTTCACAAAAACACAGACTGCCTTTTTTTTGCTGTTGTTGTTGTTGTCGTCGTCGTCATTTTCTGTGCAGCCATGCAATCTGACTCACAGGTTCTCCACCATGGCGAGAGATCAGGTGTCACGAGATTACAGTCAAAAGTAAAGACCATTTGAATCTGACACTGCCATTTGGTTAACACTTTAACCCAAACTGCTTCTCAGGGCTGCTCAGTATGTGTGACTGTTTATCTTCTCTGCCACCCCCTCCACATACACACATTTTAAGAAACAAAACTCCTAACCATGGCAGCATGAGTACAACAGATTCCACACAAGATGTTGAGCAAGTCACTGTTTAAAAAAAAATGTTTCAAGGTAAACACTGCAATCCCTCAACCAAATTTATTTATGGCAAATACAAACATACAGCTCAGGTGACAATAATTCTGCCAGGGAGAGCAGCAGCCTAGTAAATTAAAGGGCTCTGGAAAAAAAAAAACAAAAAAAAACTTTTCCACCCTGGTGAAGTCCCTGTGGACTAAACCATCCATCTTCTCCCTCTGCTTTTATAACATTTCGAGCACCACGCTGCATCTAATTGGCCCCTTCAGATCCAGCCTTCATGACAGAAAAAGTAATGACGGGCAAAACCTTAAAATTTAAAAAAAATGAAATAAAACAATAAAAAGTAATCAAACAACATTTCTAAATAAGTCACACCTTTTTTCAATAAAGGAAAGAAACAAACAAATGTTGGAGATTACACTGAAGTGTTATGATGTATCCGCTAAACCAAACTCGACGCGTTAAATAGGAATAATAGCATCACATGTAGTTTGAGCATTTGCTGTTGTTGTTTTTTTAAGGGTTCTCCTTGATGTAGTTAGAATTTATCCAAGAAACTTATCTAATGTGATTAAAGGCGCCTGCTGTGGCTGTAGACAGAAACCCAAACCAGTTTTAGCAGGCCTCTAGGCAACGTTTTGGCTCTTTTAACGCTTGTACTCTCACATTTTAAAGCATGGTTGGAGATTTTGTGGGTGTCGCACCCCATGAAAACCAAAGAGAAACATGCCTACAAAAAACAAAACACAAAACACTAAATTATTGCCCAAAGACCATTTACTCAAGTGTAACATGTGGTTAAATGTCTGCTTGCCCAGTTCTTTAATTAACTTCCACTCAGGGTCCTCCAATAACGTTAAAACAGCGCAATAGCAAACAACAGCTAAGCCCCCTTTTAGCACGTAAACAAGTAGTAAAATGAAGCTAAATCAAGGAGTGAAGGAATAAAACGACCAGCTCACCTTACTGGCGGGGAGCCGTGAAACAGCCAGCCTCGGTGAGATAAGGAAGACTCATGAGCTGAGATTGGATGGAGGAAAACCTCCCCGAAAACTGTTTATCCAGACTTATCCCACTAACGAAGCTCGACGTTTAGCTAACAGGTTTGCGCATATTTTGCGCCCTTCTTCTTCTTTTAAACAAACTTTCCGACAGAAGAAGGGGAAAAAAGTTCAACTAAAAAAAAGAAGAAAGAGAGAGAGAAAGATAATCAATTGAGCGGAAAAACTTCTTAAATGGTGTTAAATTGTGAAGTTTTAACTTCTAACGTCTTTTCTCCCTTTCTTACCTGGGTAAACACGTCCGAAGAAACTACGAGAGCGCAGGCTATGCAGCAGTTTCCAGCAGTCCCTTTATCCCAAAAGGCTTCGCTTGCGATGAAATTCAGTCTCCCCACTTCAGAAAACTGTCCTAAAGTTGTTCAACTCGCTCTAACACAATATCCGAACACGAAATATCCTCCAGTCTTATACATATATTTATTTTTATACAAAAGAACGGCGCTTAAATCAATCCTAGAAAGTATTTCGACCGTTCCCGGCGGAGAGGTACGGCTAAACAACGAGAGTCCGAGCAGTTCCACACCTCCCCCCTTAAATCAGAGAATATGCGTATCCTCCGGAACATTGTCAAAACTGCACACAGTACACTAAGAACTTCCGGTCTGCTGTTGAGAAACTAAAAGCCCAAAGCGGCAACGTTTCACATAAAGTAGATGCGGTTGCTTGGTACTGGTATCAAAAAGATGTGCTGGGTACATTTACTGGACTACACTAAACAGGGATCGTTATTACTGCTGGTTATTACCCAGGAAGGTCGACTAAGACCCCCTTTGAGACCTCTTAGAAATGATAAAAAGAGGAGTTGGGAGCGGGGTGCTAGTGCAGCAACAGCGGGGAGCAAACGTCACGTTGTTATGTTCAGGGCAGGTACTATGCATAGCTTTGACTACGCTTATACCTAGACTTTTAGCTGAGCTTCAATGCATTTGTGTGTGTGTGTGGGGGGGGGGGGGGGGGGCGCACCTTGTCTTCACCTGGAAAAATTGTGGATTTTATTGAGTCATTCACTTTTTTCACATGACATGTTCAGCTTATATTCTCTACATATCTTCGTTCAACGTTTATGCTAGGTTTCTGCGCATTAAAAAGCCTCCCAAAAACGTCATTCAACTTTAATTTTGAAAGTCAAATAGACGGAATTCCGGTAGTTACTTTTCATCTTGATGCAGGACAATTAGGTCTGGTCGATTCCCGGCTCTCGCTGCCTTCCACAGCAGCACCAACTCTCATACTGCGCTCTTTGCATTGCACAGCTGGAGACAAGACACAAGCGATACACCGTCTACAGTACTTCTGTGTTGCAGTTTAAGTACCTCAATTGATTAAATAAAATAAAGAGGTAATTCCAACAATATAATAATACATGACAAACATTAAATATTATTAGAAATATGTATGAAAAACGCCCGGTTGACAGCCACGAGAGACTTTGCATTGATTGTACACTGACTGTACTTTAGCACTACGCTTCCCATGTGACATTAACAGTGTAAA
Source organism: Astatotilapia calliptera (assembly GCF_964374335.1). Taxonomy (NCBI): domain Eukaryota; kingdom Metazoa; phylum Chordata; class Actinopteri; order Cichliformes; family Cichlidae; genus Astatotilapia; species Astatotilapia calliptera. Next base: position 12,469,133 of record NC_137433.1, on the reverse strand, counting down.
AGGCTGAGCACTTGGTGTACACCTTAAAATTAAATGTACTTGAAAAGCATAACAAAATCTGTGGTGACACCACACCAGCACAAGTTGTATTGTAGAGGTGGAATGGGAAAGGTTACTCGGTTTTTCGCTGGCTGAATGTGGGCTTTAGCATGAGCTCTTGAACAGAGAACTTGCAGGATTTCACACAACAAGCATGAATACTAATTCAGCAAGAGAAAACAAGCACTTTCATCAACTTCCTGTTCGGGGAAACTATAAAATAGCTTTATTGTGCTGGGATCATATGCTTTGGCAGAATTTCAAAGAGCATCAGAATTTCAAATGTGTCTGCTAACTCAGCACAAACGCAAAGTTTGTTCTCCCCGATCAAACACATAGTTCATATCCAAAGAGCTCATGTGGTCTTTGATTTCACATCACAATTGACAAATGATTGACGACTAAAGCTGCTGAGACACATGAAGCCCAGCTTCGTAGCTAGATTAAAGAATGGGATGACAAAGAAACAGATTTGTGTTTCAACATGTGCTAGCCTCTTACATGCAATGTTATTCTTGTTTCAGTTTAAGGGCATTTTAAAAAGAAATTAATGACTTTATAATTAATCTTTTCTTTGAGACCTAAGATCTGTTTTTCAATTTCAGTGCTAAAAAACAAACAAAAAAAACCCCACCTCATACAAAGGCTCTGTACTTCTGCTTCTCTGCTATTTTACTACCTATGCTCTGGAGTTAAAGCAAACATTATCTTATAGCCGTTGGACTGATTGTAACACTGAGGAGGATCTTGGCATGGTTTTAAAGGATGTAGGCTTTCTTTCTTGAGTCTGTTATTACAGTTCAAATTTTAGGTGAAGGACAGAAGGTGCAAGAAGAGATCACAACTACAGACATGTAAAGTGAATCAGATAGACTACAGCAGCAAAATAGCGCACCAGGTGGAAACTGAGGCTACAGTTCATACAGGCTCACCACAATGAGGCAACAAAAGATTGGAAAACATTTCCAGGTCTGATGAATCTCTATTTCTGCTGCAACATTTGGATGGTAGGGTCAGAATTAAGTGCAAATAAGATGTGTACCCATCTTCTGCTTCCAGCAACACTATGTCACAAAGCTTTGATTATCTCAAACCTGTGTCTTAAACATGAAAATGAGTTCAGTGTACTCAAATGGCCTCCACAGTCACCAGATCTCAATCCAATATCCAGACAGTACACCTCATTGTTGGTGTTAACCCAATGTTTGTCACTTGTGAAAAGATTAGTTTGAAATGTTCCGTTTTCATGAACTGTCTTTTGATGTCACACATCACAGTCTGTGTGGAGGATCGCAGGAGCTTTAATCCACATGTGCAACATTTGAATGCAGCCTGTCTCCATAACAAACTGGGTTGAGTTTGATAAGTGGCATCAATCAGGGGACTGGAGGCCATTTAGCAGACTTAATGTGTTTGGAATAATCAAAACAATCAGTAATCAAATATTTTCACACCTTGGTAATTTATACAAAGGAAAAACGAGATCTTTAGGAGTGTACCTGCTAGGTTGTAGCTATATGGGCATCAGAATTGTTTCCATCTTCTCATGAAAGCAACTGTTCCTTTAAGTAACAGTGACTGACTTTAATATCAAAAGAGACACAGCAGCTTCATATTACCAGCAGACACTCTTACTTTTATTATTTCTAAACTTTTTTAAAATTCTTTTGACAAATGCACTTTGAGCTCAAATTAGCTTCCGACTTCAAAGAGATCTGCTAACTATAAAACAGATGGAGCGTAAGTCTGACGACTGCATTACATACCAGAGAAACACCGAGCATGTTTATGAGAGTAACTAATAGTGAGAGTTAGACATGCACGTGCTGCCATCAGACCACATCTTAGGATTTCAGCATCAAAACACGAGCCAGAAGATCTTTGATGCAACAGCAGTCTGGAAGCAGATAGTTTATAGGCATTGGTTTTTGTGTCGCTGATAAAGAATTCCCCTGAGATGTACACAAGGCTGTGAGTGATTTAAAGAAAAATAAGTTTAACATGGGACAGGACGGCCTCGGCAGAATTCATAGCATATGGTGAGCATTTATGCATTTGGTTGCTTTTATTCTTTTCCACTCACTAGAGGAGAGGAGTTGAAAATGCCGAGCCCAGGGTGAGCTGAGGTGGTTTGGAGGAGACAAAAATGGAAATAGAACTAGAAACTAATAAAAGATGGTGTTTGATTGTTTACAGCACTGTAGGAGAGGCTTTCTGTCTATATACCTCCCTGCACCACATAAAAGAATGAAAGCAGAACTCTTACGTGGGGCTGATTTGAAAGAAGCCTCGTTAATCATTAACGAGTCTCAGTGTTGTGTACATGCCACAGTAGCCCAATAAATATAGGCGAGCTCACCATCCAGATTAAACACACACATGCCATAAAATGACGACATATCCTTTATGATGGGTTTTTTATTTTTTTATTAAGATTTACACATCTCAGTTTTTTTTAATCTATGAGGAAATTCTCACAAGCTGTTCACAAAGGAGGAGATAATGTAAATTAGTTATTATCTGAGGTAGGGCCAGGACTGTGTGTGTTTTGAAGTCAGTTGATCCTAGATGCAGCTGACAAAAGCTCAGACCAAACACAGTTTGTTCCGAGATGAGGTGGGGCATTTCTGATCACTCCTCAATTCTTTTCAGCGTAAGGAAATGTTCCGGACACTGTTAAAGCCGGGAATACCCTATGCAAAAGCAAACTGAAGGCAGGCTAAGCCGCACATCAGCATGTGGACAAACACAGAGTCATGCAATCCTCCGAGTGAATAATATCAGTGCTTTGCATGATGATTTGCCTAGCAGCTTCTTCATCGCCCCCAAAGTGGGGCTTTATTGTCCTCGCTTTTTGTGTTTGCATTCCATTGTTACCGGGCGAGTACAAATATCCTCCTTTATGCACAAAAACCTCAGCCGGGCCTTCCACTACAGCGCCTTGTGTCCAGCCCTCATCCATCCGTCAGCATTGCCCCTGTTCTACACAGGGCCCCCCAAGCTCATACTCACCACCCCCAGCCAGCTCTTTGACATAATGCTGTTGTGGCTTTCCGGGCCTTTATGTTGGCTGTTGTCTGAGGCAGATTGAAGACCCTTTGTGTGTGTCAGCCCCTGTCCTGAGTGGCCAGGAGGAACCTGCTGGGCTGCGAGCAGAGAGACAGGAATGCACATATGAATAGGTTAGTGTGTGGAGGGCACCTGCTGACAGAGGAACGGCGTGCCTCTGTGAGTCTTAGTTCATCAGCGTAACCATCTTGTTCAATTACACGTGCAGCTCGGTGTTGCGTTCCCTGGTCATTCACACTGAAAGGAAGTGTTGTCACCACCACTGGGACTCCTTTTTTTGCTGTTTGGTATTGTAGAGAGGCTTAATAAATGATGTGCCAGTTCCATTGCTTTAGCTGTGACTGATGATCCCCACTAAACACAACCATTTGCCTCTGCTCTTCTGTTCTGAACTGATTTACATAAAAATAGGGTTTACAAGGAACTTAATTAAAATAATAATGTAAACTTGAAAACTGAAAGGTTAATCCACAACATATGTGGGAAACTGTAGCTCTATTGTAGAGTTAACCTTGTCATTTTTTTCAGATCTCATTATAATTTTAATTAAGTCCTCTAAGGGCTTCTATAATTAGCAATGCTGCTTAATTATGAATAAAGTTCCTCATTTGAAAGGATAGTAAACATAATTTCCATGGAAATTTACTTAAAGAAATTATAATAATTTTTTTAAGTGATTTTGAGTGTGCTATGGCTGCTGGTGCCAGACAGGTTGGGCTGAGTATTTCAGAAACTGCTGATTTACCAGGATTTTTACACTCAACTATCTCTAGGGTTTACATAGAATGGTCCAAAACAGAAAATATCCCGTGAGTGGCAGTTCCCAAGATGAAACTGCCTTGCTGATGCCAGAAGTCAAAGGAGCAGAGTGCTTTGAGCTGATAGGAAAACAACAGTAAATCAATCAACCACTCATTGCAACCAAGGTATGCAGAAGAGCATCTCTGAGCAACACAATGAACCAAGAAGGAGATAATCAACAGCATCAGAAGGCCATGCCATATGCCATTCCACTGTGACACAAACCAATTATTTCAACTACAGCAATGTCTTAAAACACATAGATAACCACTAGTTTCCTGCTTCTAAATTCAGGTAAAATTGAGGTTGTTGTACTTGCCCCTAAAAACCTTAGAAACATGGTTTCTAACCAGTGGAGGGCATTACCTTGGCCTCCTGTAACACCGTGAGGAATATTGGAGTCATTTTGGATCAGGATTTATTTTACAGTGTACATATTATACAACTATGTCTTATTGCATTGACTCAGTATCTCTAAAATAAGAAACATTCTGTCTCAAAGTGATATTGAAAAACTACATTATGCATTTATTACTTCTAGGCTGGACTACTACAATTCGTTATTACCAGGATGTCTTAAAAACTCCCTGAAAAGCCTTCAGTTGACCCAAAATGCTGCAACGAGAGTACTGACAGGGACTTGACACAGAGAGCATTTTTCTCCTGTATTTGCTTCTCTTCATTGGCTCCCTGGTAAATCCATAATCAATTTTAAAATCTTTCTTTTCACATTCAAGGTCTTGAATAATCAGGCCTTGTCTTATGTTAAAGACCTCATCGTACCATATCACCCCATAAGAGCACTTTGCTCTATGACTGCATGCTTACTCGTTCTTCCTAAGATATTTAAAAGTAGAATGGGAGGCAGCCTTCAACTTTCAGGCCCCTCTTCTGTGCCCAGTTTGGATTTCGGAGACAGACACCCTCTATTTTTAAGATTAGGCTTAAAACTTAAATAGTTTAATGAGCTTTGAAACTCTGTCTCTTTTTTGACAGTGTTCCTTCTGTCCCGTCTCCCTCACCTCACCTCCAACTGGTCTCAGCAGATGACTTACACCATAAGTCTGGTTCTGCCAGAAGTCTCTTCCTGTTAAAAAGGAGTTTTTCCTTCCCACTGTTGCCAAATGCTTACTCAAAGCTTTACAATATAAAGCACCTTGAAGTGACTGTCGTTGTGATTTGGCACTATAAAAATAAAACTGAACATAACTGAAAAAAAATAATGGAAAATAGACCTCCACTGAGCCAACAGCAAGCGAACATGTGCAAATGAAGAACATGCTGGAAAGGGAAAAAAATCATATACCGCATATTCACAGAGCTCATTTGTAGATTTGGCAGGTGATATACTACAATATGGTTTCCCAAAACAGTCTGCTATGATAGAACCTTGATATATGATCCAACAAGCTTCATTAATTGTCCTCTGACTCATATGGAAACAGCTTAAGGGTTGTTTCACTGGCCATGCTTTTGAGAAGATTACATCTCCATAATCAATAAAAAGAAATTTAACCATCCATCCCAGAGTCAAAAGAAAAAACATCCGGGAATAAAAAAGAAGAAAAAAAAAATCAGACAATAACACAAAAATCACAGTTCACTGCACACAATTACTCAAGGAAGTTTTGACATTGTCCAGATGTGAGAGCTCCATTTTAGTCCAAAACACTGCTAACATGTCCTATGTTAAAATGACTATCTGATCTATGATGTGGTTGAAAAAACCTGGCCTGCAGATAGAAATAAAAAGCTAGCAAGCATGTGTCACATGGTGATCACCTGATAACCCTGACATTTCCCATGGTCACTGAGCTGACTGCCTGGAAGAGCTAAGCTGCAGCCTCTGGACTCATGGATCTGATCACCCGCTGACCTGGAAAGTGAAAGCGTAGGATCTGCAACATCACATCAACCAGCAGACAACATGCTTCTTTGAAGTGGGAGTGGACCTAAATTGGATTATGCAGCATCTCAGAGGAACAGCTCCCATATATTTGATTACACACGCCCCCTGAACCAACATCCACACGCCTACCTCCGCGACACACAACAGATAACATGGAGCTGTCTTCCATGCCAGACTCTGGTACTGCACCTCCTAATGTGTGCCCATCTGCCAGCCATTTACCTGATTACTTTGGGATAGCTCAGACAGGTCCGGCTCTGCCAGGGCAGCTGCGAGGCAAGAGAATAGCATTATTTTTGTTCAGCTGAACACAGGAAAGATAAGGACTAGATGACCTTTTTTATCTGTGAAAACAGAAATCTAAATAAAAACATTAAAAATAATATTTATATAACCACTGAAACCACTACTTTTTACAGCTTTAACATTATTCTCAATCTGTAGAAAAATACACAGAGGAGTATTTGCTCTCAATACTTAGACTAAAAAGTTCCCAACACCAACTTTAAATCCTTCACACAGACCACCTTCTATTTCTGAGGAAAATAACATCCAGTCCTGGTTTAACTTGGGCTCATTATGGTGGAAGTGGGTTCCAGGGCCAGGAAGTTTCATTGCTTTCCAAATAAATCTCGCTAAACAGAGCTGCAGTCCAAATTCCTCATCTTGTGGAGTCCTTCCCAAGTCCTCACACTATGCGAAGCCTCTCAGAAAACAGCCGTTAAAATCATGCTGCATTCTTTGCTTTAACATAAAAAATCTGAGAAAAATGAAGCAGCACAGATGCTTCAAAGAGATTTTTAAAGTGTGTGGCAAAAAATGGGTCTTTCTTGACCAAGCATTTGATTTTCACTCATGCAGGCCAGATTTTTTCTCACATAAACAACTCTCAAACTCAAACCAGGTCATGAAAAATTAAAGACCAAGGCCCTTAAGGTTTCCTCCAGTTTTATCAAGTGACACAGAGGGTTTTCATTAGCTCACTCACTGCTACCAAATCTGCATCACCATCAACTCTGATTGTGTTCCATACAGCCTGGCAGGGGAGCAATCACAGGGTGCTGTGGGTGAGTCCGACAGTCTGTGTGCCAGTCAAAATTACTGGTTCAACTCAAAGAGCAGAATGTGCTTTTTTCCCCTCCATAATGCCATTCAGACAAGAAAGAAAAAAGGGGGGAAAAAAGGCGAGCCAACCACCCTGCTATTATAGACATGTGGCAATCAAAGCGGGTTATCCCAGATACAGTTCCTCAGCTGTGTGCAAGGAGGAACTTGTCACTGAGCATAAACAGCTCTCTTGGCTTAGCTCTCGGAGTTAAAATACCCCCAATCCTACCCCATCTACCCCTCAACACCCTATCTCCCTGTGCTGTGTGGCGTCAGCTGCAATCAGCTCCAGATGTGGCCTGGCACCCCTCCAGTCACGGCATGGATGTGGTTTGAAGGTAGTTTGGAAACACCACCCACCAGCGGACCCAATGAAAGTTCCTCAGACTGCAGAGAGAGGTTTCTGTCATGGGTTTGTATCTGTGCAGATCGCACTAATACCCACACATCTGTAGGAGGCTGAGAGGAAAATGTATCTCTCCTATGTGCATGTGTTACTTATTGTACATGCTTTGAATAAGTAAGTATGTGAGATAATGGTCACACAAGTATTTCCATCTGTTTCAGTATAAGGAAATACTTCCATAGGTTTTTCACCTCCGGGCCTCCTTCAGTCATGTGACCTGTGTCTGATTACTTAAAAATGAACAAGTAATCTCAGTACAAAACAAACAAAAACAGCTAATAATTGCTATTTTTTTGTTAAAAGTTACATGCTAAAAATCAGCAGACCGTTAAGAATGTGAGACACTCATATGGTTTAACTTAATTCTGAAATCCTGAGACTCACAACTAACAACATCTCGGTGCAGAAAAGTGTTAATGCTTTGCACCAGAAGCAGAAGGTTCCACAAGCTTCCTCAAATACAGTCGTAAAACTAGTAAAGTAGAAACAACGAACATCCCACTGTGGCTCAGGAGGTCAAGTCGGCCAATTGGTTCTGTGGTTCGAGTCCCAGCACCTCCAGCTCATGTGTTAAATTATCCCTGGAAACATACCGAAACCCAAATTGCCATCCATTGTGAGCCTTATAGTTAGAAAGCACTTAAATACACAGAATAAAGTGCTGTAGGAATGGGTGAATGTGGCTTGTTGTGAACAACACTCTGAAGGCACAGTTTGGGTAAAAAAGTGTGACATACGTACCAGTCCATTTACCCTTTTTAAGCTGGCCCATGTTTTGTTTTTTAAATGACCAGAAACCAGAAAAAAACCTGTTGGAATTAGTTCACTAATATATCAGCAGTACAGCTGCATAAACATAAACTGCCTGGACACTAGAGTCCTTCTGTGATGTCTTGCTATCAGCTGTAACAGATTTCCCTCTTTCTCACAGTTACGCTGTTTAGTTCTCCAGCAATGTGCTGGGAGGATTGAATGAGGTCACTTTGTGCTTGTTGCCATCTAATTCAGATGGTGTCCCAGGGAAAGTGTCCAGCCCTTTTAGGACAACAGCTCCCCCTACTGTTAAGAGTTTAAAAGTTCAACAAGGATCACTTTTAGATAAAAGCGACCCAAAAACAGGCGAGAAGTTGGCGTACAGTTTTAATAGAAACACATGCCATATGCTCAACAGAGCCAATTATAAAAACTGATATTGTGACTGTAACAGGTGACTCGTACTATTGTGTAACACTCACAAGGGGTTTCCTCTGTGAGCTTTTAAAAGCTGCACTCCGTGTTCAAGTTCTGTGACATCATTGCACCTTTCAAATGATCTCTGTACTCTGCACTGGCATGTTGTCCTTGTCTTGCTGTTGCTAAGTTGTGTGACTGTTTTGGGTCTTGTACCAAACGTAGGAGTCTGGATACAAACTTAATTCCACAAATACACATCAAAGCTTATAATGCACCACCAGTTATCTTAACATTAAGCCACCAAGAGCACTTCAGCTCAAAAGGTGGGCGTGTTCGATTGATTCTTCCCACTTCCGAATCCATTTCCTCACCATGTCTCAGTTCTCATCAACAGCTGTAACTTTCTCTTCCAAACATGAATGCTGATGCTTGCTAAGGAAAATGTGGGCGATCATTCGTGTGATCTTAGTAACACAGCATGCCTCAGGTTCAGTGCATCTGCCATCAACAGGGGGGTTTTAAGAGCTCCTGCAGGTCTCCCTGCTGTGCCAGCTGGTAGGGTAGCTGGAGCCTCTTGTTCATCTGGCTGCGGAGTGCTGGGCAGTGCTCAACAAGGAGCTGACAGACCTCTTCGTGGCCCCCTTCTGCAGCCTGCTCAACCATGTAAGAGAGTAAAAGATGCAGACACAAGTTAAATGATTATATCTCAGCAGAATGGCTGTGTTATTGCTGGAAATTCTGTACCTTGTGTAAAGGGGACATGCCATCATCATCACAGAGTGCTGGATCTGCTCTGTGTTGCAGAAGGAGTCTTACCACATTCAGATGACCGCAGTAAGATGATCGATGGAGCGGCGTGGCCCCGCCTGGCGTCTGCGGAGACGCACAGGCACCGTTCTCAAGAAGAAACTTGCACACACAGAGATGACCACTGCGGCTTCCATAGTGCTAAAAAGGAAAACAGCATTAGTAAATTACAAGTTTAGGTACATGGGTACATTAGGTACATGAGCTCATGCTGTGCAGCCAAACGTGTCTTCTGTAAACTGACCAGAGCGGTGTATCCAGCTGAGTCTCTCAAATTAGGGTCTGTCCCCTTCTGCACTAAGTACTTTACCCGCTCCAAGTCTCCATTCATTGCAGCAGACCAGATACCTGCACAGGACGCACAGCACCCTACTTCACTGACACATCTTTCAAATCAGAACAAAATAGTATTGCTTGGCCTAGTCTACATATTTGATAGCAGTGCGGTTTAACTCAGTCACCACATGCCTGAAAGGTGAATGCAAACCTCGTTCAAAATCCATTTCGTACAGCGTCTGGTAAACACCAGCAGAGGAGACGGGATGAGAGCAGCACAAACAATGCTGTCTGTCAGACATTTCTTAAAAACGCGATAAATGAAAACATTCAAACCTGAAGGTGAACGCAAGTTTATAGTTACAGAAATGCTGTCAAAGATTACTCTGTTGACAGTAACACTGTTCTTCTTCTACTGCTATTGTTGGGCTGCTCTGTGGCGCATTACCACCACCAACAGGACTACGTCGCAACAAACAAGCCGCAAAAATGCTGTTAGTGAACCAATGAATGTTTGGCCCGATGACAAGTTGAGATGTTACATTTGAAATAAGATAAAGGCTGATGCGATGCGAATGAGTGGCGCTTTTCTTCACACGAAACGAAAACCTTCAGGATGGCTAAACGCTAGCGCTACAAATAACTTACGCACGAAACGTGCTTACGTAGAAGCCTCTCAGCCAATTACAGAGCTGTTTACAGGCCCCTTCAGATGCTCTCAGATTTGGTAGCGTTACATTAATGGATTTGTTTAGGCAAATTAGCGGCCGCGGTTAACTTTGACCTGCGGTGACATAATTATTATCAGTGATGCACTTCTACAGCGACTGCAACTGCTCACGCTTGCACTATCATTTTATAAGCATCAAAAATTACGTATGCTGTTTGAAACTTATACATATCACACCATCAGCTCTATTTAATGCTTGACAACAGCACAGATCCAATAAATTAATACAGTTGACTCAATAGAAAACACATTGAGCTTTTTAAATATAATAATAACACTCCCAAGTTCAGCTGTGCCTATAAGTATTCCTCCAAGTTACACTTGCAAAAAATATCTAGTTTTCCCGACAGCTGTGAAGGCATCTTTTGTCTCGTGTTGTTGTCTGATGCAGCAAGCTAGTCAGCTTCATTTGTTTCGGCACACGAAAAGGAGAGTAGCTGGGAAAGGATACGTCATTGTCCTATTATTTTAGCCTTACTAGACCTTCAGCCATAGCGCGTGAAGAATGAGAAGAGTCACGTTATTTGTTAACGGGACATGTAAAAATGGCAAGGTGGGTAATAGTGTGAGAGCTTGGGCCGCAGAATGACTGGCTTTTTCCACTGTACGTACCTAAGGTGTTTCAGGATGCACTGCTAACTGCTGATACTCAAACGCCACATCATGTACTCATATGATGACAGAGTTAATCTCTGACTTTATTACATTTTTTTCCACAAATAAACTACCGTTGAACTTTAAGGTCAATCACCATTTCCACCGTGAGTCATTTATGTCATGTGTATGTTAGGCTGGAGTGACCCTTTTGCTTTCAGTCCTTAATCCATCGTTTTCCCCCCCTCTCTTTAGGTTGTAGCAGTATACGGAACCTTGTCTGACTTACTATCTGTAGCAAGCAATAAGTTAGGAATCAAAGCCTCCTGTTTGTACAATGGAAAGGGTGGTCTCATTGATGACATTGCCCTTATAAGGTAAGCTCAGCTGTGACAACAAATTTGAAGGTCTCCTCTCTACATTATGTTTCTGACATGTGCGTCTGTGCCTCTCCCAGAGATGACGACGTGCTGTATGTGTCAGAAGGAGATCCATTTATTGGTGAGTGCTGGCATGTCTGCTGCTGGAGTCTCATCCACTGTCAGAGTGTCCAAAGGTTTCAATGTCTCTGTTGTCTTCCTTCACTTTATTATCACAGACCCTCAAAATGAAGCCAAGATTACATCAGATCCGCTGGCAGCTCACACTGACTGGCTAACCCTTAACATTGGTGGCCGTCTTTTCACCACCACCAGGTATTTGCGCTTTAAATTCAGCTTTCATGCCATATCTCATTCGTTGTTTCTCTGTTCTCTGGTTGCTGAATGCATCTTCTTTTATAATCAGGAGCACCTTGGTCAGCAAGGAGCCGGAGAGTATGCTCGCTCACATGTTTCGAGAGAAGGGTACTGAGACCAGCTGATCAATGAGCATTTCAGTTCTTATTCAGCCATGTTATTGAGTAAGTTTCGTCAAGCTCTGTGTTGTGTCTGTTTTCAGATGTGTGGGGAAACAAACAGGACGAGCATGGGGCTTACCTCATTGACCGCAGCCCTGAGTACTTTGAGCCTATTCTCAACTACTTGAGACACGGTCAGCTCATTATCAATGAAGGCATAAATATACGAGGTAACCTTTCTTCTTTTTCTTTTTTTTCCTTCTTTTAAAAATGTTATTCCTAAATGATGAGGTCTACCTGCATGCAAGTGATCTAATGTCTAAAATGTTAAAAAAAAATGGAGGGATATGTAGCAATCTCCTGAATGTTTTCCAGGTGTCCTCGAGGAGGCTCGCTTCTTTGGAATTGAGCAGCTTGCTGAACAGCTTGAAGTAGCGATCAAGGTAGTTTTTAATGCGGAAGTCAAAAAGCTAGTTTACAATAAAATCACGTTTTATGCTGTTAAAAATGTTAATAAAAACAAACTGAAGTAATTTGTAAACCAGTTAAACCCGATATTTGATAGAGAACAGTACAAAGAAGAAAAAAAAACAAGAAGTATTAAAATTGCATACTCATTTTGAATTTGATGACTGTAATGTTATTTTTTTCTTTTTTTTAAAGAAACAACACTCTGGGAAAGCAATTGTTGTACTTTTTGTGCATGTTTTTGTTTTTAGTCTTTCAGTCCATGCCTGCTTCACATTCAGATGCTTTTTATTATGCAGCCATGTTGATATGTGAAGCTGGTAAACTGTAACTGAGCATGCAGAGTGCTTATAACTACAAGCCACATTCACCCGTTACACATATATCTATAAAACCACTTCTTTTTTTTCTTCTTACACCCAAGCGTTTTGTCTAGCATTTATACTCACACCAATGGTTGCATTAGGAGCAAATCGAGGTTGAGTATCTTGCCCAACTACCCCTGGCTGGGGAATCAATCCTCTGACTCAGCCGTCCCCAACACCCGGGCCACGGACCGGTAGCGGTCCGTGAGTCGTTTGGTACCGTGCCGCGAGAGTTGAGGCTCGGGTGTGAAATGTATGGTTTTTATCGTTAAGTCGGTTTCCCTGGGTCTTTTCCCGTGTTGTAGTCGTGTGTCTTATTTTGAAGGAAATATTTACGTGTTACTATAGCAACCAGAGAGCATCAAGAAGCAGAGAGGAGGATGTTACTCTCAATGTTGTTGGCGCATTTCAGGAGGATGCTGCTAATAAAGTTACACAATTACACAGCTGAATTTACTATTATATTTACATAATGCCACAGTTTTTGTCTGTATCATTTTATTTTGTTGTATTTATCTGCGACACCTTAAAGGCCGGTCTGTGAAAATATTGTCTGACATTAAACTGGTCCGTGGTGCAAAAAAGGTTTGGGACCACTGCTCCGACTGATATACGACCTGCTCTACCTCCTGAGTCACAGCTGCCATAGAATGTGGTTGGCATTGTCTTACATGAATGGTGTAGAGGCTTTCCTTGAAAAGGAAACAAATCAACTGGGAAGTAGAATATGTCACGTCAAATTGTGTATACCATTCATCTTAAATGGTGCGTTCACAAATGTGCTAGTTACCCATGCCATGTGCATTAATGCACCTCCACCACACATGCTGACTTTGAGCTGTGCTCTTAATAAGCCGGCTAATCCTATTATTTCTCTCCGTATTGACGCTCCATTTATGGGTGCACCTGGAAACAGTTTACCGTCATTTGTTTTCAGACGTGTTCCTGAGTCCATGTCTGTGTTACTAAAACACAACAATACAAGTTTTTGGTCTTGTCCATTGTGTGCAGTGGAATGGATAAATACCCATTTATGCTAATGAGCTGTTGTCAATTAACTTTTTTTGATATTATGATCTGCCACGTGATTGCTTTTTTCCCCCCCACAGTTTTTTGGGAAATTCAATATCGGAATATATTTTTCAATTATTTATAAAAAAAAATTTGTTTTAACATTAATATTTTATTATCAGAATTATAACCTGTCTTTGTAAATGCAGAAAGTATGGAGTCATTTGGAACTCACTGAAAGCCCAAATTTAACTGAGAATTTTGATTTTTACATATCACCTCTGCTTCTTTGGAAACATGGTTGTTAAAAATGTGATCTCTCCCTTGCATGCTTTCTTTTTAAACAGAACTCGCAGCCACCCGAGGACCACTCTCCTATTTCCCGCAAAGAGTTTGTCCGTTTTCTTTTGGCAACACCGACCAAGTCAGAGCTCCGCTGTCAGGTACGGTTAGATGAAACCGTTTTAATTCACTCTCATATCATCTGATCAAATTTATACTTGACCCTATTACTCTTAATGTTTCTAGGGACTCAATTTCAGTGGCGCCGATCTGTCCCGACTTGACCTGCGCTACATCAATTTCAAGATGGCTAACCTCAGCCGCTGCAATCTGACACATGCCAACCTGTGCTGCTCCAATCTGGAGCGGGCTGATCTCTCTGGAGCCAACCTGGATGTAAGCGTGGCGGCTCTGGTGTTGTTCAGGCTAAATCTTATACATATCCATTCACATCTGTAAATGCTTCCTCCTTCCGTGTATCTTAATGTGCTATTTTTTTGTTTGTTATGTTTTTTTAAATGTTGGCCTTGTGGTGATGCAAAAATGTACTTGTCTTAGGATTTTTGGTCTCTATCTGCTGCCCCCTCACTTGTGTAGAAAAAAGGACTACTCTGTTCTTTAATATCTTAAAGATACTGCTACAAATCTTCCTCTCACATTCAGCTTATTTAAAAAAAAACGGCACTTTTTTTCTCCATAATCTTTTCATTAATAATTTGTAGAGGTTAGGTCAGACTATCATAAAAACTTTTGCTCTTTGCTCTGCTGGTTGCAGGGTGCTAACTTACAAGGGGTGAAGATGCTGTGTTCCAATGCTGAGGGAGCTTCTCTCAAAGGATGCAATTTTGAAGATCCATCTGGACTGAAGGCCAACCTGGAAGGTAATCTTTAAAAGCTTTTCTGATGAAAAAGGAGGCAGCCTTAATTTCGTTTTTATTTTTTGTTTTTGTTTTAACTGTACGATTTTTATTATTATCATTTTTATTTTTTTCTTTAAATCAGGCGCTAACCTGAAAGGAGTCGACATGGAAGGAAGCCAAATGACCGGTATCAACTTGCGTGTGGCCACTCTCAAAAATGCAAAGCTGAAGAACTGTAATCTGCGGGGAGCTACTTTAGCAGGGACAGATCTCGAGGTGAGTCAAGGATTATCTTTAAAAGCACAGAATAAAGTGGGCTCAGGTGGCAGGTTTTGTTTATGACATCAAAATCAGGAGCAGAAATAATGACACTGCGAATCTGAATAAAATTCCCAATATGTGATGCAGCTCGCGAAAAGCAAAGTCCCACGTTTTTGTTTGTTTGTTTGTTTGTTTTTTATGTTTCCTGAAATCTTAAAACTAGATGACATGCAAAAACAGGTTTAATTTATCGCTCTTTCTCCATTTTATGTTCATTTTAACTTGAAGATCTCAAACTTTGTGCTTTTCGAATGATTGTGGAGCAAATAGACACTGACCTGAAGCACATTTGTAAATGATTAAAAGCTTCACTAAACTTACAAGAAGCCGGTCGATCTGTCACAATCCACACAGTGTTAACAGCACAGGCCAAAGACGGCAAGGCTCGCCTCATTACTTAGGAATTTTCATTGGGTTTTTTTTTTTGTTTTGTTTTTTTTCTCCTGTCCAGAACTGTGATCTATCTGGCTGCGATCTACAAGAAGCTAACCTGAGAGGGTCCAATGTCAAGGGAGCCATTTTTGAAGAGATGCTGACCCCTCTGCACATGTCACAGAGTGTTAGATAACTCAACACCACACCTGCAAGTCCAATGCGGGCCACAGCTTTCCCCAAGTCGCTCCTTTTCAATCTCTCTATACCTATCAGTGCAGTACAGGTATATGTATGCACACCCCTGGCATTCCACCAATATTATGTTAGCTTTAAATATATTGCACTAGAATTTATCCAGGGTTGTCTTATGTATGTTTGTATGGTAGGGTGTTTTGAGAATGTTCAGCTGCGTTTATCACCAAAAAAGTAAAAGGTTCCTAGTTTGTGTAGATGTGTCTGGATGTAATCAAGTGACTATACTCATTTAGTTTCATACTTTTATTTCATATTACTTGACATGTTAATAGGAATCAAAGTCAGCTTACCTTTGAGCAGTAAAGCTCAGAGCATTGAGCTTCACTGCATGCTGCTGTAGCAGAAATGGAAGAGGGTTAATTACCAATAACTGTGTCAATATATATATTCTTCTTTAAGTATGTAACTTAATATTGCTGGATATACAACATATTATTATAAAAGAAATAATGCAAGCCAAAGCCATACACTAGCACAGTCTAACAGGCTAAAAGTGCTGTTAGAGCAACATAAAACTATGCTACAGGCTCGTTTTAAACACAGCTCGAGTATGCAATACAAGATGTATAGCTGTGAGGTTTGTTTTTCTAGTTTGATGTTTTTCTGTCTCCTAAAAAACAAAACAAAAAAAGCTTTCCCTGGTTTTGTGCTCTGTGAATCTACCTCTTATTAACCCGAGGTGTGAGTGATCCACAACTGCATGCATTCGGATGTGGCAAAGCTTATCGTAATGTTCATGCACATCATCCGTTATTTATCCGATCCCCAGTACGGCAGGAGAGTCCATTTTCATGTTGTTAAAGTGGGGTTTGCCTGGAAACGTGCTTCGTGTATTTATGTATGTCACTTAATCATGCTTTAAACTTGTTTGCACATGTATATGTTAACGTGTAACGTGGTATATCCTTTCACCAAAAAGGTTTGGTGCTTTTCTTATGTAATGTTGTGTAAAGCAAATCCAGTGCTTCCAAAACTTCCCCAAAAAGTAATTCTTAGAGTAGACAGAGGTGTTGTCAGCTGTTTTCTGAAGGATCTAACTTCAGTTCTTGTTCCACAGTGTCCGTTTGCATGTGAGGGGGGAGGGGGAAAGCTGTGTCTTTGACCAGTGAAGTTTCTCTAGCTGTAGCTCGAAGCTGCACCAATGATGCAATATTATTCACTCAATGAAGTGGAAGGTACCCGGCCTGTGAGAATGAATGATGAAGGCAATCATAATGTGTATTTCACCCTGAGTGTGAAAACCAATGGAAGAGCTATGGTTATTTATTTTAATACATCTCACTGAATGCAATATGGGGCTGGGGTTGATTTGTTTGAGGCAGGGAGTTGTGTAGTTATCCCTGTCTATGAATATTGCACTCGACCATGGAAATATGTTTCCATAAATGACTGTTATAAATAAACTGCTATGAAGAAAAAGTCTTTGTCATCTGTTTTTCTTTCTCGGTTGCTTTGGCTCAGTTCTCGAATGACAGTCA
This sequence comes from Astatotilapia calliptera, assembly GCF_964374335.1. Lineage (NCBI taxonomy): Eukaryota > Metazoa > Chordata > Actinopteri > Cichliformes > Cichlidae > Astatotilapia > Astatotilapia calliptera. The sequence goes on along the minus strand of NC_137433.1, from coordinate 12,451,969 downwards.
TCTAAACAACATGTCACATCCTTCAGAACTGCTGCTTGTGCTCATTTGAATGAGCATTTGTCATTCTTTGTTAAAATTTGCAAATGTTTTTAGACATTTTGGCCTATGACTCAGCACAGCTGTCTACAGCTTGAGCTGTCATTAGTTGCACTTGTCTTTATGAGCAAAATGGATAATGTTCCTATCGGCCGAATAGTTCTACACACTTGGAATATGTTTTGAAATACAACATCTGACAACCAACAGCTGGAAAGACTAAAGGTCTATGTTGTGAGTATTAGGAAAACATACACTCGCTGGACACTTTATTAGTTACACCTTATTAGCACCAGGGTGGTAGTGTCGCACTGTTGCAGATTTGTCGGCTACACATTTATGATGTTAATCTCCCATTCTGCTACATCCCAAAGATGCTCTGTTAGATTGAAAGCTGGTAACTGAGAAGACCTTATGCAGCCACCGTGCAAATCGAACAACTGCGGGAATTCAAAGACCTCGGCTCTCTGATGCAAGAAAAGTGGCATCTACAGCGGAAATGTACTCAAGAATCGGTCAAGCGGCGGCGGCATTCCCCTCCTTACGATGGTGTATCTGGAAAAAGACAAACGTCACCCTCATCACCAAAATCCGCCTGTACTGCTCACTGGTATTGCCCATTCTTCTCTACTGATCCGAGCCCTGGGTCACCCTCAAACACAACCTCAACAAGCTCGAGGTCTCCCAAATGGGCCGTTTGCGTCAGATTCTCCGAGTGTCCCTCCATGACCGCCTCAGCAACAGCGTGACACGTAGTCAATGTCACCAGCAGCCCTAAATGGAAGAGCTGACCCTGAAGTGACGACTGCAATGGTTTGGCCATGTCTGCTGCATGAGCAACCATCACCTACCATATCGCCTTCTGCTGCAGCAGTGCACCGCCCACTGGAGAATCGAGTGTGATGCACCCAAGGCGACTTGGATCAAGCAAATTGAAGACGATCTTAAACAACCATCAAGCAAGCAAAGGTCAAGGACACAGATCGCAATGACTGGAAGTGCATTGTTGACCAAGATGGAAACCCTACGGCACCCACAGCGACGTATTTACTTCGACCTCCCCTGCTGACCGCCAGCTAGGGACAAAACAAAGAACTGTGGAGACCATTTAACCCCAGTGGCTCACTTTCATCTTAAAGAAACCACTTTCAGGAGATTTTAGCGCATAATCCTGCTGGTACATTATGGTCAAAAGGGATGAACACGGTCAATGGACATGATACAAGGCATGATGCATTCATGCTTTCATTATTTACACCAAATTCTGACCCTACCATCCAAATGTTGCAACAGAAATTGAGACTGGTGAATCAGAATGTTTTGCAAATTTTATGCTGACCAATTTTGGTGAGCCAGTTTAAACTGTAGCCTCAGTTTCCTCCTCTTAGCTGACAGTAGTGGCACCTGGTGTGTTCTTCAGCTGCTGCAGATGTTCTTCTGCATACCCTGGTTGTTATAATTGGTTATTTCGGTTACTGTTGCCTTACTATCCGTTCAAAGCAGCCTGCCCATTCTCTCACATCAACATAGCATCTTTGCCCAGAGACGTGCAGCTCTGTAAAACAGATGTTTGTGTACATCAGGGTACACATGAGGTGAAAAACATACCAAAGCAGTTCTGGAATAACTGTCATATATCTTGTGAAGTCAGTTCAAAGTACATCATAAAATGATCAGAAACTGCAAAAATCACACATCAGGTGCAATTGTTCAAACAGCTCTGTGGGTTGCCAGAGTTGCCAAGTGTTGCTTAATCCCACTTTGTGACCCCCTGTAGTGAAGTGTTGGAGGAAACAAAGCACAGTTATATAAATCTTGGAAAATCATGTGCAGCAGACTTCACAAAGGACAGCAGAAGAGATCAGAAGTTCTTGTCTAATGCACAGAAGGTAAGGTCTTATCTGAAATGTGATAAGGACTGAAACAATATCTGGAGTTAAATGGGGGAAAAATTCTATCATTAACATGCTTACGTGCAAAATGTGAAGCTTTATCCTCAGAATGGCTGCAAAAATCTTGGCACTGTGGCTGCTGCTCGCAGGGACGGTGTTTCCACAGGGCTGCTGTCAGCACTGGTCATACGGACTGAGCCCAGGAGGGAAGAGGGATCTGGACAACTTCTCAGACACACTGGGCAATGTAAGCATTAGTCTAACAGCAACTCTTTATCTGTACATTAGCAGCTGTTGCTTTTCACTGCAATGTTTCTTCATTTTTCCTCAACAAAAGATGGTTGAAGAGTTCCCACGCGTCGAAGCACCTTGCAGTGTTTTCGGTTGTGCAGAGGAATCACCTTTTGCCAAAATGTACAGAGTGAAAGGACTTCTTGTAAGTTTTTCTCCTGAATAATTCGATGTTTAGATTCACTGATGCATCTGTCATTGCTGTCAAAAGGCAGGCAAAGACCTGACCTCATTTTCAAAAGAATTTTCTCCTTTCCTTTCAGGCGAGTGTGGCCGAAAGGGAAAATGGACACCGGACATTCAAGAAATGAAAGATTTCTTTGATTCTACATTTCATTTTTTATATAAGCATAAAACATTTTTTTGTGAATGTTGCTCTTGTTTTATTATCTAAAATATAAATAAAAGCTTTCAACTCACTGAATTTGTTTTCTGCTAAGTTTGCTTGTAATGTTTGATGCAACAGCACCTCGATTTATTAATTTATTTTCATCTTATGACCCAAATCCAAGCAAACAGTACCAGGAAAAAAAAGCCCTTTGTATTTGATGTCAAATGGACAATTTCTCTTTTAGTCAAGTTTGGCTAAGGAGAAAATTTACAGCCACAGTTCAATGACAACAATATGCATAAATTTGGGATAGTTAATGGTATTATGTACAGTAAGTATTGTCGTGTAGGGATTTGGAAGATTGTTACAAATTGGCAACTAAAAATGACACAATACAATTCTTCTTCAGAAACACTATAATTTTAGAAAATAGTAATTTTATGTATTTTTTTAATGTATTTTTTGCTAATTCTGCTTAAAAACAATATTTCTGCTTCTAATATCTCAAATACGCGATACTTTTTGGTGCATCAGTGGACCTTGAAGTATTTAAATCTAAATATAATAATAATTTAATAATAATTTCAAATAAAATACACTGAAAATCCATTTAATTACAATTATGTATATATATATATATATATATGTATATATGTATATATGTATATGTATATATATATATGTATATATATATATATATATATATATGTATATATATATATATATATATATATATATATATATATATATATATATATATATATATATATATATATATATGTATATATATATATATATATATATGTATATATATGTATGTATGTATGTTTATGGCACTATAATATGAAAAATATTTTTCATATGTATATATTTTTTATTTAAATCCTCTTTACCTTTTTTGACTTAGTAGATGTGTATCGTAGTAGATGCTGTGACTGACTCCAACTGGAAAGCAGGAAAGAGCCATGTATTCTGCAGCTCGGCTCATAACTTGCACTCTGTTAAGTGCTCATATTACCCCAGTTCTTCAGCAGCTTCACTGGTTGCCCATAGAAGCCAGGATAAATTTTAAAATCTTACTTCTCACGTTCAAATGTATCCATAAATCTGCACCTTCATATTTGTGTGACCTGCTCCATATCACCACTGTTTCCCACCCTCTCAGATCATCATCTGCTACTCATCTTACCGTTCCGTCCTCACACCTTATCACTAAGGGGAACAGAGCTTTCAGTCGCTCTGCTCCCCAGCTCTGGAACTTTCTTCCTCCTGCACTAAGAAATATTGACTCCCTCTCCATATTTAAGACACAGCTCAAAACACACCTGTTTAAACTGGCTTATTCGCTTTAATGCTGATTTTATCTGTTGTCACGCTCTGTTTTGTAATTTTAACTTATTTTATGTATTTTATGACTACTGTTCCTTTTATTAATTGTGTTTTTTGCAAGGAGACCTTGGGTTTCTGAAAGGCGCCCTCAAATAAAATGTATTATCATTATTATTATTATTATTATGTCTCTTTTCTTTCCAGTATCTCCCGCCTTCGTCCATCCAGCCTTTCTCTCTGGCTGTCTTCTTTGGCTCCTGCTTTCAGCTCCCCTCTCTCAACATTGCTTGTTTTCTGGCACAGACGATCACATGATGTATCTCTTATCTCCCTATCTGCCTTTCCTCTAACTTTCTCAGCCATATTGTTCTCTTTTTCCATCTCCCTTCATCAAAATTTCTAACTTTCCTTCTTATCTATGCAAACCCTCTTATATTTCCAGCCCCCTCTATCCCCCACCCCCTTGGCTTTTCTCTCTCTTCCATCCAGCTGTCAATTTTTGTTTGACATTTTTCTTTTACATCGTCTTATCCTGTATCGAGTTGTCATGGCCTCTGGCACCCCTCTTCCTCTGAACCCTGCCTTGCTCTCCGTTTCCTTTACACTTCCACTGCTCTCCAGTGTGCTCCTTCAGCAATCTTCCTTCCCCTCTTTCATCTTCCCTTGAGTCTTCACCTTCTTTATCTACCTTTTCCTTCATCCTGCACCCCCACCTCCTATCCTAAAACCATCAGCCCGTCCTCATCTCCCTTTCAGTCACAGTCTGTACTTTTTCCTCTCTGTGCTTCTGTTCCATCATTTAATCATCCTCTCTTTCTTTTGTTCATCTTCCCCACTGCTCTGCTTATACAATTCATTCCTAACCTCCATCGCTCTGCCATTGTTGTGTCCTCTTCATCTTCTTCCAGCTTCACCTCACACCTTCTGTAATTCTAATACACTTCTCCAGCTTCTTCTGCCTCTGTGTCACACCCTCTCCTGTCTCCTAGCATTTTCTTTTCCCATTCTGCCCTCCCCGCCTTTGTGCGTTCATCTTCTTTGCTTCTGTGTCCTTCCTTTTCTGTCTACTTTCATTCCTTCCTCTCTCTACTTTGTATCCTACATCCTTATTTTGGACCCTCTGCACTCTTTTCATGTCTACACCTTCTGTTCTGTGTTTTTTGATCTTTCTATCTTGATTGTCTTACTTTTTCACTCAGCCTTGTTTTTTTTAATCTTTCACCAAGCCATCTAACAGATCTTCATCCACTTTTCTGTAGCCTGTCACTCCGCTCGTTTCTGGGTTGTTGTTTTTTAACTCGACCTCTCTATTGTCAGTCTTTCTCTTCTACTGGCTTTTTTAAAAAAAAACCAAAAAACCAAAAAAAAAAATCTTCCAATATCTCTTGTCCACACTCTCTCTCACTTTGTCTTTAATTTTCTTTCATCTTTATTCAGGAGGAGGAGTGTAGCCCTCCAACTAGTTGCTTTCTCTCTGATCAGTTTTACTAATCGTCTACTCTGTGGATTAGACTACTCTGTCTGTTCCCCGTTCTTTTCTTTCCACATTCATCTTTCTTCCATTTTATCCAGTTTCTTTTTGTTTCTCCTGTTACTACCCCTCTTCTTTTTCTTTCTACTGATGTCATCTTTGTGCTTCTTGCTGAGCGACCTATCTTTCTCAACCCTTTTAGCCATATTTTTCCTTATTAATATTAAATTTCCACACTTTCTGTTCTCTTTCTATTACACTCATTGACCTTTACATCTCTCTACCTCAGAAAGACATATGCAAATGTAAGTATAAATTACACCTTATTGGTCATGCTTGGGAAGAAGCTTCCTATCCTTCTTCATCATTCCCTTTTCCTTCATCTTCATAATCCTTTATGTTTCTCACCACTAACTTTGTCATCTTCCTACCCTTTGAACCTATACCTGCCATTTGTGCCCTCCACCTGGATCTCTCTCTCTCTTTTTTTTAAGCGGTCTTTTTGCTCCCTCATCCCTTCAGTTCACCATCCTTTCCTTCACCCTACTTCTTCATACTCTTATACATTTGTCTTTCTATTCAGCTTTAAATTCTCCCTCTCACATCTTCTGTTTCCTCTTCGTTTTTTTCAACCTTTCAGTTCAGTCAGTACTGCTGCTCCCATCCGTCTGCTTCATCCCAAACAAGCTTGACTGGGGTTTAAGTCTGAGGACTGTGCTGGTCTGCCATCATTTGTGTGCCTACCTTTATTTCTCTTTGGGAGGAGCCCAGCCCAACCAGTCTGTCTTCCGCTGTTACTTGTCTTTTTTTTGTCCTAGTAATGCATCGCAGGGTGTGGTAACACAGTTTGTTCCCACGCAGCTTTTGCATGTAGGTTTTGTAAGCATTAAAACAAAAGTTGGTCCTCCAGTACACATTTCTTTCCACCCCACAACTAAAACCATCCAGCAGGAGTGTGTGTGTGTTGGTCAGTCGAATAAAAATAAGGGCGTGTGTACTAATGTAGTTTTGTGGTAAAAAAAAACCCCATATATATATATGTATGTATGTATGTATGTATGTATGTATGTATGTATGTATGTATGTATGTATATATATATATATAAATATATAAAAATAATATATAATAATATATAATATATAAATATATAATAATATATAAATATATAAATAATATATAATTATTTTTTTTTAATTTATTTTTAAATTTTTATTTTTTTAAATACTTGTTTTTGGCTCCAGCAGGACACACGAGCCTGATGCAGCGTCTCTAGCCACCAGGGGTCACTAGACAACAACATGACAGTCCATCTTTCCATGTTTTAGTGTCGGTGTGATATTTTTGTAGCTGTCATGTTCACAAATTGAGCTGCAACTTTGTAAAGTCTGCATGCTCTCTCCAAGTACCTCTGAGGTTTTATCTACTGCGTGGACTTGTACTCCGCCCCCCAGTGAGGGTTTTGATACGGGCGACACGGGGCGGCATCGTGGTGGGGGGCGGAGTTCTCTGGCTGGCTGGAGCAGCATCTAATAACCAACTCACAATATAAAACAAAATAAAAACAAAACAGCAAACACGAAAACACCAGACATCATGATACAGACTTGTAATTTGCGCCGATGTTTTTTCGAAATTCTATACGCGAAAAGTGATCGCGAGAGCCCTCGGTATGCCTGCTTGCTGCTGAAGTCAAAGTAAACTTTATTGTCATCTCTGCCACATACAGTCCAGTATATAGAGAGATGAGACGACGAGGCTCCAGTTACAGCAGTGCAAGTAAACAAACAATAAATATAAGAAGAGTAAGAAAATAAATATAGCCTACACTTTAGGACTCGGGGTAAAGGGATCAATAACAATTGAAAATTTACAATTTACAGTTTGATGATTTAAAGTCTCACACACAACCAGTCGAAAGGGGAGGGAGACCTGCTGCTTCCAAATAGAGCACATTGCATTCATAATGTTGTAAATCCAAGCCCATTATCTATTCATGATTTGAATCCTGGGTTGTGTGAAATCCCAGAAATAAACCCTATTTGCCTGGGGCGCCAAACAGGCTAGGACCGCCACTGCCGCCCCCTCCCTACTGCACCGGATCCCGTCAAGAGCACCATTTAATGACATTTACTGTACATTACTGTGTTTGCTTTCCAACAGGACATGTGCCCGAAGCCAATTTACTGTATCGCAACAGCTCGCTCAGTCCATTTCATGTGCACTCCGCAATCTCCTCTGCATTATAAAAGTGCTTATTTATGGTTTGATAAGCACAATTATTCAGCCGGGCCAATGTGTGCTTCGAATTTTAAACAAACTGCACAAGAAATCGAAGTTTATTCATCACGACGATTTGACATCCATACAGCAGCCTGTAATATCCTGCTGAAGAGCGAGTGGGGCTGCCGCACTCTTATCTTCAATGGAAAGTGTTTTTTGTTTTTTCTCACAGTAGTTCAATCTGTCTGTCACTCTGGTGTTACTGGGGCACACACACACACACACACACACACACACACACACACACACACACACACACACACACACACACACACACACACACGACAGAAAATCGTCTCCGTAGTTACTGATGAGATTGCTGCTACTTTGGTTGAGCATACAGTCCACACCACATGGGTCAAGTATTGTCCTTTATTTAAAGAGCTTTGATAAGGGCTGAATCATCTATGAAACGCAACAGCGCAGCAGGACATGAAATATCGACCGGAGATCAATGCCCTTGTGTACAGTAACCACCCTCCATTTGAAATATCAAACATTACTGACTATAAGAAACTTCTGCTATTATTATTCTTGTTGCTTCCCTCAAGAGGAACATCAGCAGCAGATTTTAAATCACACTGTACAAGGAAACGAGCTCCTTGCTGCTGAGCATGGACCCCCCACCAGCTGTGAGGTCCACCAGGTTACTTGTAATTAGTCTCACTGAGACCAGCCTGAGAATAGATGAACTAATAAGAGAGAACAGGGGCCTTAGTCATGGAGCTGGCAGACTCTGTAGGCTTTGAATCTGGAGACCAATTTTATGTGTGAAACTAAAGAGAAAGTGTATTGCGAAGAAATTACAGTGAAGTAAGCTTTCTTTTTTTTAAAAAAAAAAACCTTGGAAAGAGTTAGAAAAGAAACTAACTCTGTTTTATCTGCTATATTTTTATATAAAGGCTGGAAAAGACTTGACTCTGTGCAAAGGTCATTTTTATACTTCAGGCAATCTTGAACAGGACCTAAATGTTCTAGTCTTTAAGCTATAAACAGCTTCTGCAGGTGGTCTTATATATTGTCTGCTGGGAGTGCGCTACTCCAGGGTGCACTGTTCCCCCAGCTGAATGGTCTGTGAACGCACATTAACTCTTCAATATCATCCATTCTTGGAAAAAAAATAATAATAAAGGGATTTAAAATAGCAGAAACAAAACCAAACCCATGGCTAATATGTGATCTGACTGTGAAGCAGAAACAAAAAGGTTTTGTCTCTGGTGATCTGGATCAGATTTTAAAGTGTCTTCGGCTCCTGGCTCCATCTCATATTTGCTTTTCAGGCGTGAGAATTGCAATGAAATTTCCAACCTGACTCTTGTGTCTTTGCCAAAATATGAAAATGTTCCTTTAATAAAGCCTTTCCTCCTGGTGTCCTTGCAATAAACCATGCAATATTAACTGGCCTTGACACAGGCAAATGACATACTGCCAATATGAATGTAGCTACACACGCCTGTGCTTTCCCTGCTACAACTTCCAGAAATGCTCTTTTAAGAAAAAAAAAACTGCTTGCTGTGATGTAACTATCACAAGCCAGTGCAAGTCAAAAGGAAAGTTGCTGTGCGTCATCAAGCATCCTCAGCAATCATGTCTTACGTAGGACTGTTTGGCTGACATGGGTCCACTGAACTGCTTCCGCCTTGTGCAGCTCCTCTGTCAGTGTTTAATAAAGTGACTTTAATAGCTTGGTGCTCTGTGTCAGCTTGAAGGAGACCCATTGAATACCCCGAGGAAGCTGTAACCAGGCAACTAAAAGAGGCTGTGGTCTTTTCCTCAAAGAAAATGGAAGGCCGGACGCAGAGGCCAAGACCCTATCTATCTATCTTTTCATGCACGCAACAGAAAATCGTGAGTACAACCTGGCCGACACCAATCAGGGAGTTGCTATTCCAAGCTGTCAAGTCTGCTTGCATTATGCAAGAAGCAACTGTGTGTGTGTTATTTTGAATAGTACAGAAGACACATAGGCAAATGAAGGCAAGAAATATCTTGCAGTCTACAAAGAAAAAAAAATAATTTCCAGATGTATTTTAATACCGGAGACACGCAGAATTGTATTCTGGAGGTGGTCATGTATTCTCGCTGTCATGGTGTTTGTTCAGTTTCATCTGCTAATCAGCAGATGAAACTGAACACTGTCACGATAAAGCTTCCCTGCAAGATCTGATGAACACAATGTGGGAGGACCATTAGGGCAATTCAGCAGAATGATAAGGGAACAAGAAAATATTGACCTAGCCGATCTATGTGTTTGACCTGTAAATGAACAACCTACATGTCTAACGGATGTCGGTATTTGCATAACACCAGGACTGGGATTCGAAAATCAGCAGCTGGTCTTCCTTTGACCTTTTCATCTGCCAAAGTCTAAAGATTAGTTCTTTCTCAGCCGGGATCAGAGGTGCCATTGACTTTGTCTCATGAGATTGCAGCAAAGAGTACAAGCTGAAAAATCATTCTGTAGCACATCTATATTGTAATTCTTCACAAATCCTTTGGCACAGGCAGCACAAACCCCTCAGGTTTCCACTGTAATATTGATCCTCTTGCTATGAATATTGACACAAGGTAAAGCAAGATGAATTATACATCATTCTCACTGTTGAAAGGAAAGCAAGAATATGACTGAGGAGAATTGAAATGCTCAAAACAACAGCTTGAGCAAATCTCTGGCCAACTAGTTCATGTTGTTCCTGTGATCTGGAGAGATTTTTTCTTTTTTTCCCTTTAAAAAAAAAAAAAAGAAAGAAAAAAAAGAAAAAAAAAAAAAGAGAATCTCTCTAAATTAAAATGCACAGAGCCAAGATCCCAGTCTTCCTGGAACAGCTCGACTGACAAGGAGAGACTGGCCCTGTGGACTCATTAAGTATTTGTCTCCAGCTGAGCTTCATTTCGTAGTGCAGTAATGTGCTTGTAGACTGGGTTACAATTGGTAACAATGTAATAAAAAAAAAAAAAAAAGGGGGGGGGGGGGGCTAATTTAGGTTCCACTCGTTGTCAAGTGCCACTGGAGTTTGCAACTACCTCTGGCATCTTGGGTCCTTTATTGCAAGGGCGGGGGGAATGAACACTTCTGCTTCACTCGGCTGGTGTTCTGAAAGGAAACAGACTAGAGGAGTGAAATATGGGAAAGGAGAGGGGATTGGAAGTCAGCAAAGGGCAGCACAGGCCAGCAGAAGCATGCAGTCAATTATGCTGACAAGGACCTGAGAGCTCTCTTCAGGGCTAAGCTGCCTTTTGGAAAACAGCATGGCAGGTGAACAGGTTTGGGTCTTTGTAAAGTGTGAAAACATCTTACACTCGACCTCCTGAAATATCATAAAAGCTACAAGGCACCTGGCAGCAAAAATAAAATAAATATAAAATAAAAAATAAAAAAATAAAAAATCTCTCGCAGTTGGTCTTTGATCTCACTTTCAGACAGGACGAAGCATGAGCGTTAGCAGGCATTCCCCGAATATGAATATTCAGCACTAATTCCCATTGATCTCTCATACACTTTCCTCCCCTTCCCGTGCTGTTTAACATCTATTGCACCAAACACAACACTGATTTATTCAACACTACGAGCGCATCTAAAATGTGTTGTGATCTCAGACTTCCCCCTTCTAAATAATGCACACTGAGGCAGCACACAGAATTTGACCTCAGAAAGAAACAAAGAGTTTGAAATATTTAATATTTAGAAGTTGAAGGGTTTGGAGGGTCCCCCCATGTACACTATATAACACAAAAAAATATATCAAACCAGCGCTAAATGACCAGCCTTCTGGTCAAAGGGTAGCATTTACTTTCCTGGGTAACTTGACCTGCAAGATGACAGCTTCAAACCAGCATGTAAAGCAAGGCAGAAACAAAGAAAAGAGTTAAAAAAAAAAAAGTCAGTACAAGAGCTAAATATGAAGCAAATATTACAACACATTTCCTAGAGATACTTTCTATAGTGCTATGCTACACAGTGCTTTTTATTGCACACCACACGCTAAAACTGTGCTTTATCTTATATACAACGGAAGGAGCCCGCTCTTGTCCTTTACTGCCACTTCTATTTTGTTTTATTGCGATTGAGAAATGGTGGCTGTGTCGCACATTTTATGACCCCCCTACACATCTGTATTATATACACACACACACACACACAGGAGCATGGACGTGTCAAACAGCATGAAATGCATTCATCTTTTGCCAAGGTTCTCTGCAAAAGACCATTAAAGCGACAACGGTGGCGGGTTTAGGTAATAAGAAATGCATTAAAATGATGCCGGTAAGTCCTCCGCCTAGAGCTACATCTAATGCACAAATGTTCCCTCCTTTGGTTGTATTCTAAGCTACTCTGTTGATAATCATTTACATGTTGCAGTTCACAACCCCTCGATGTTTTTGTCATCACTATTAACACCAGATAAAAAAAATAAAAAATAAAATAAAAATAAAAATAAAAACATTTGCTGCTCCACGACCCACCTGCTTTTTTGTCCTTCCAGCACTCTCTTGGGGTGCTAATATGCATTTAAACATGATTTCCAAGCAGATCATTGCAGAGAGAAAACATGGTGTAACAGAGTAAAAAGGCATCTCCTCTTTTTTATATGCGACAGCACGTGGGGGAAAAGACTATACATACTGTAAATATCCTGTAAACCTGTCCAACCTTTGCACCATCACTGCGTTCTCTTTCCTCTTACATGTGGACTCATACTGATTGGAGGACAACCTGCCATCCTGCTTAGGGCTCTTCAGCCTGCTCCTTCTGGACTGCCGTCCTGAAGAGTCTACCTTTTGCAAATGTCAAACCAAGAAAGAAAGAAAATCTCTGGAGAGTGACACAATAAAGGCTGAAGAGCACCAGCTGCTTTCTTTGTCTTTCAGTTAAAAAAAAAGAAAAAAAAAGAAAAAAAGTATGGATTTACGTATTGTTGCTGACAGAGCCGTTGCTCAAAATCGACCCCTTGGTGACCTCTGTGCTGACGGTGGAGAGCGGCACGCTCTCGTACCTCTCCACCACGGCCCAGCAGCGGCAGCGCAGCAGCGTGGACTTGAGCTGTTTCTGGAAATTGCTGTTGAGGAAACCGTAGATGATCGGGTTGACGCAGGTGGAGATCATGGCAGTGAGGTGGCACAGCGAGAAGATGATGTCATGGCTGCAAGACGGGATGAGCTCGTGGTGCCAGTCAAACACCGTGTTGAAGACGTTGAGCGGGAGCCAGGAGAGGGCGAAAGCCACGACTATGGCGACTAACATGGCATTTATTCTCGTGGAGCCCTTGTTCTTTTTCTGAGCGGTGTTCCTGCTGCGGTCCACCATGTCCTTCCTCCTCCTCAGGCGAAGGTAGACATGCAGGTAGCAGACCATGATGAGGATAAGCGGGAGGAAGTACTGAAAGACGAGCAGGGAGGTGAAGTAAGCTCGCCGTTCCTTAACTGACGGCCACTGCTCCATGCAAATAAAGTTGTCATTTATTGGGAGTGGAGTGCTGAAGTTCTGAAAAGGCAAAATGAGTACGTTGTAGGAAAGCAAAGGCACTGAGATTATGCAGGCCACAATCCAGGTGATAGCCACAGCCAGGTAGGAGTGGGCTACCATGGGTTTCCATCCTGTCGGGTGGACGATAAGCTGATAGCGCTCCATGGCGATCAGAACGAGGGAGAAGATGGAGACAGTGACTGATATACACTGGATGAAAGGTGTGAGCTTGCAGAGGGTCTCTCCTAAGATCCAGTGGTCCATCAGTGTGTAGATAATAGTGACCGGCAGGCATATAATGCACGTGAGAATGTCTGAGCAGGACAGATTGACAATGAAGATGTTGGTCACGTTGTGCATCTCTTTGTGCCGTGTGATGACAAACACCAGGCAGGAGTTTCCAATGAGCCCCACTGCCATGACTGTACTGTAAGCAATGATGAGTAACGTGGTGCCACTCACCGACAGCAAGCAGTCCTCGGTCGAATTCCACGAGGCTTGGTTGTGATTGGTGCTGTGCTGCAGCTCCATGGCAATAGTTTTCCCAGGCTCGCTTCGAACACAGAGGACCAATCGAACCAGATTGTTTTGCAGCACCTGCTGTAATTATTTTATGAATGATATAAGAGTTTTCCCTAATCCTTAAGCTCAGCCAGTCTTTAAAGCAGTCTTCCTTTGTGGCCTGGAAAAAAGAAAACAGGAAAAGAAATGTGCAACCTTTAACAAAACTTTCCATCATTGGAGTTTTTTTTATTTTCACAGTAATGGAATTTTAAGAAATGAAGACTTCGGTTTATTGCTCAAATTTAAATGTAGCAACCACAAACACACCAGCATGACAGGAAATTGACCTTCGCTCGCTAAAAAGCTCATTTTACCCATTAGAACTGATTGCCATGCTGCAGGATAGGATTTTAAAATGTGCAGCGCATCAGGATGCCATTCCACAAGTGTCTTTTTAAAAGAGTGTGTTCAGTATTGGAGATTCAACTTCGCACGCAGCAGAGGTAGTTTCCATATAACAAAAACAGAAACTGATGAAGGGGATAATTAATCTCGCTATGCAGATATCACGAGCAGAACACAGACCCCCACTTTTTTTAAAATTATAAATCTTTGCAAGCAGGCAATGAGAATAAATGATGCACTGATGGAATATCATAAGAGAAAAAGCACAGATCTAGGTTTTTGCGGCGTCGCTGTAATGGCATGCTGGTTCAAATTTCCATCACAATAACAGTGATAATGACTGCTCCTTCAGAAACAATCACCCCCCCTCCAATCACTCTTATCAAGTGATGGGAATTTATTCTGTCCGTAACAGCTTTCATCGTCACTGGACATTCACAGAAGCCTCACAGTCCTTACAGTTCCCGAGAAACGGCTGCACTGGAAAACAGCAGAAATACAATTCCACTCCACCAAGGCCAAGGACTTCTGAGTAGTGTGTGTATCCGCATGTGTATAATTATTGTAAGTGCGTATGCACAGCAGTAAAAAGAGCCCTGATTAACTGAGATGTTTGCCCACAGCTCAGTTCCCTAGAAAATAATTTTGCAAACATGCTGACAGGATTAAATCACCAAAGGATGGAAAGTATTTATCATTTTAATTGAGCACTCCTTAACAATGATAAATGTTGACAGGTAGGACATTAATTGCTCGTGGCTGTCTCGATAATGAGCTCTGATGTCCTATTAGAATGTGTCGCTTCGTCTGCGGTACACAGATAGAACCAGAATAACTCAGGTATATACTTGAACTTGGAGGCTAAAATGACTTGAATTCATTTGTGGTACACAATCTTTTTCTGGGTGCCAAACTTAGTCTGACTCTGTTTCAACGCATATGGCGGACATGTAGCCAAGACCCATCCTTCAGAGCCTTGATGCAGAATATTTATGACAGAATTTGGACTTGTGAAGCGATGCAGTGCTTCCCATTGTGCGGTGTCTGCAGGCGGAGGAGTAGAAGCAAAAGTAACGAGAAATTTTGCTAAAAGCTGACATTAGATTTCATCCTTAATGTGTAAATTATACCGATTATTTCCAGATTACACACAAGTAGGAAACCTGCTGGGTGGGGAAACAATAAAAATAGTCTGAATGGGAGGAATGTGTGAAGTCACTGCAGGGGGAAAAAAAAACCACACAGAAGGAGAAATTATATCTCGTGGGGATTTATCTCGAAATAGAGATGAATGCAAAATGTAGATTCCCCCCACCCTGTGTTGTTATCCCTGCTCTGTCACCAAACCAAACAACTTTGCCAAGACACAAAGTCAGCACATGAATTATTACAGAGGCTGAAACGCATAAATCAATGAAAAGTATGATAGTATGATTGTGTGCGCGCGCCCTACCCTCGGTCTTTGTAGCTCTGTCCTGGATCCACTGTCTCTCTGCAGCTGTGCGTCTGCTCGCACTTGGGCGGACTTTCTCAGCTCCGGACAGGTGAAGGAGACCTCTGTTGGTAGATGCCAACTGCTTTTCTGTCCGGGGGGGAGACTCGTCAATCATTTCCACATCACAAACCGGTAAATGTCCAATATAAAGCTCCACTTAGACTTTAAGCATGTCATTTTGGAGATCAGTCTGACCAGGGGGGCAAATATTTCGAGGGAAGGAAGGAAATCCCACTGGACTGGGGAGACCGACAAGCGACGGGAATCAACAATCCCAGCGCGAGCGATCAGGTTATTAAAAACTCTACGCGCAAGAACGCACGAGCCTACAGAGAGCCATCACCTAGAAAAAGGTCATTAGAGCTTTCTTTTAGCATATGATGAAAAATAAATAACCGTCCTGGGAATTTTAATTACTCACTCCCATCGCCACCTGCAAGAGTTAGAAGCCAGAGGAAATGGCACACTAATTAGCCACCGTTTCTTACCGAGTCTTATTTCTTCCAGGACTTCTTCGCGCCGCTGTGCATCAAGTGAGACAAAGCTGAGAGTTTGTGGTCGAGGAGGAGGTAGGTGGTGTCCTGCCAGGACCACTGGTAGGAGCTGAGATGTCTCTTAAAGCGACCTCATGCCTCACACTTGCAGGCAGAGATGCGACTGGGAACATCTTACATAATAAGTTCTCCGTGGTTGGCACGCGCGCACGCAGGCGCGCGCACTCACGCGCTCTCGCACACGCACGGGGGCCAATGGGGAAATTCAGCTGTTTGATATATGGTTTGGTTCAGCCAGACCGACGCTGGCCGTACCCACCTGAAGCCTGGAGACATGTATTAGTGACATCAGATGATCCGTTTTTGTTTCTTGGAAAAGGGGCACGCGGAGGTTTCTCGTAACGACGTCAGCTTTCATGTCTCCCAGATGAGGAATTGCCGTAATATCACAGTAAATTTATATTCACGTGTTATTTTTTTTTTTTAGCGCATTTTAAAAAACCAGACAGTGCTTGCTGTATAACAATAAAGTATAGAATGAAATCCAGTACTATGCAAAAGTCTTGAGCCGGTCGTCCCTTTTTTTGTGTTTGGCTTCCAGGGAGCCTGAGTTTCTGCTAATTCTTTAAAGTGGTCTTGATCAGTGGTTCTCCAGGCTTTCTGAAACTATTTCAGAGTTTTTCTTTGGACACTGACTGTTTTTCAGTCTTGTGAATTCAGGCCTTGTTCCTGACCTTTTCCCCCTTTTTTGTTCACTTAACCCTGACTTACAAGCATTCAAGCATGAAAAAAGGTGATTAACTTAAGGGATGAACCAGTGTTTTGTCCACACATAACAAGAAATTCAGCAAAGGTGTAGTTTTAAAAATTGTACCTAATGGAGAGCAGTCTGTCACAAAACATGTAATTTGTTCCCATTTCTTTAGTTGAATAAAAATATATATCAGTGATAACACATGTCTGTGAAGGTTCTCAGTCATCCAGATCATCATAGTCAAAGGAGCTTGCAAAGAAAAGCTTCTCGGATGAGAGGTGAAACGTCTTCAAGTAACTTAAAGAAGTCCAGACGCTTTTCTTTGCAAGCTCCTTTGACAGTGATAACACAGTTTGACAGGTATAAAAGAGTATTTTTACCCCAACAAAGCAATACACAAATAACAACTAGGCAAAAAAGTTGGCATATCTCACCATGTGCTTAAAAACTTTGAGGGGTAGCTTGACAACTGGAGGACAGGAGAAGAAGTGGCAGGTGTAAAACACACAGAAAACAGCAGACAAACAGTATGTGAAAGTCACCTCCTTATGAAGAAAGTGTCTATAGCATCTGTAAAACACGGTGGACACATCACGGACACATCTAAAAACTGCAAGACCCTTGAGGCCTGGAGTTGGGGACCCCTGCTCTAAACGCTTCTAATGCAGTAAAAACATACATGGATAGTGTCATGGATTAGTCTTTCCAAGAGTCTGAACCATATTATTATTGAAGGAGTGTTGGATCATCTCAACAGTGAACATAACAAAAAGCAGGAACATCCAAAGAAGAGCTTTGAATGTCCTTCAAGAAGCCTGAAGAATTATGTCTGAAGAGTCCTTAAAGACATGACAAGAAAGCGTAGCTAAGAGAGTTCAGGCTGTGTTGAAGAATAATAGTGATCATAGCAAGTACTGACTTTCAAGCTTGTTAGAATTGTATAAACTCTGTTTTTGTCCTATATGCTATGTTGCAAACGTTTCAATGAATCACTGCACAGCACCTATTTCCCATTATAAATAAATGAGGGGTGGTTGAAGAGTTTTGTACGGTACTGTATATCATAATTGTGCTTTTGTTTCCGTATATGGAACTGAGAAATTCAGGCACAAATTTCACTCATTATAGTTCTGCAGAATGAATTTTGGATTGATGTGAATGTCAGCGTCTAATGTGCCTACAACTTTCTGTGTGTTATGTCCCCAAAGCCAGTGAGACGCATCTTAAAATCATCTGCTGCCAGAGTTTGATAATGAATACTGATAGACACTGCCTGCATTAAGACATAAGCTGACTTCTCCATTAGTTATAAAGATCACCAGCCTTTGTGATTGTCTGTGAGATGTCTCAGATCTGCATATCTGCTAACCACCCAGGGGCAATGTTCTCTGAATCTGCCATATGCACCTATCACAGGCTTTTCTTCACCCAAACCGACTGAAGCATCATCAAGAATAAGCTCGCAGCTCTGATCCCTCTGCAGCTAACACCTAGAACTATTTTAAACCCTTTTTTTTTGCACCTCCCTTGCTTGTGCAACAGATTCTTAACTGCATCTTCACACTGTCCCCACACATTCCTGTATGAAGAGGAGCCTGTTTGAAACAACAGTAATAGCTGTTTGTCTGAGAAGCAGAACTGTGTAATGACTTGCCACCAGAGCTCTGTGGGTGTTTACTCGACATAGAGACACGAGTTTCAAGTCACTCAAGACGACAAATCTATGCACATATTTTTCAGAGGAGAGCAGGACTGCTGAAATGAAAAAAAGAAATGCTCCAGGACTGCAATATTGCCATATTATTTGGCCGCGGTCGCCCTTTCTCTGTGCAATCAGCGCTGCTGTCAGTCACATTTTGAGTTTTCTTTGAACTGGAGCTGTTTTGATGGAAGGAGAAGAAGAAAACACTTCTTGGAGCAAATCTCTAATGTCTAGACAGTTGTGCACTGTTATGACTTGAAATTGTGTTTCCTGACCGCATGTGTCACCATGTCGGTTTGATTGAAAAGCGACAGCTTGATTCGGTAAAAGGAAGTGTGGCCGGTGAAGTCGGAGCAGTCTAAAAAGACTTCGAGTGGATAAGGGAACATTGCTTCTCCAGCCAAAAATGGTGTCGCAGTTCACAGTGCACACAACCAGAAAGCAGGGGGAGGTTTGTTTCACATGACATGATAAGGTAGAACAAGAAACAGACAACATGTTCTAAACATTTTGGAAACATCATCTTGCTGTCACTTAAAAGATTTAAGCACTCTTTGATCACTTACTGCAGTTGGTACACAATATCTGCTATTTAGTCCCCCTGTGCTTGTACACAACACTTGATTCAAATAGGGCCCTATTTGGACAGAAAGCTTATATTACATAAGGTATGTGTACAAGTGTGTGTAGTTTTTAACACTAGCAAGCTAAAACAAGGAAGGAAGGGTGGTGCTGTGAAATGTCACACTTTGCTCAGTTGCATTTGTATGTAGGTATGTAAGGAAAGAAAGAAAGAAAGTCATACTGCTGTGCAAGGCAGTCTGATAAATGAAACTAGTCACATCGACAGATTACTTAGACATGCACTTTATTACCATTAGAAAAATCCCACATAAATCAGAAACTTAATAACTTAACAAAATAATTTAAGATATTAGACTACAGCCTAGGTTCAAATTAGAGTTTAATTGAGCTTTAAATGGTGCTCAGGCCCATTGTCGAATTGCCAGCTCACTGTGTTGGAGGGGTTTGTGTGTTCCAGTGATCCCAGGGGGTGTGTTGTTTGGGGCTTTTGTGCTTGCCCCTGATAGGGTCTCCAAGGCAAACTGGTGATTGTGCCTTAGCCCATGGGACCCAGCTGGATGCAGCCTGAAGAAAAGACATAGACCACCCTCCTGTAGGCCCACCACCTTCAGGAGGTGCTGTAGGAATTGGGTACAATGTGTGTTTTGCAGCAGCCAAGGGCGGAGACCTGGCAATTCTATTAATGCTGACCAGGGGGACATGAAACGTAACCTCTCTGGCGGGGAAGGAACCTGAGCTCGTGTCTGAGGCTGAGATATAGTCGGGTTCACCTCAACACATGACTTGGGCTCTGGAACCAGTCTCCTCCTTTAGACTTGCCCATGATGAGGTTGGAGGCAGGGGTGGGTATTCGTGTCCCCTCAGCTTGCCAGTGGATGAAAGACCTATAGGGGCACGATTAGGAGGAACAGCCTGTCTGATCTGAACCGAGTCAAGTTCTGTGCAAATCACAGTTTGTCTATATGGAAAACAATGTTCGAATATTAGGATGTTTATAAGTGCACGAGGCACCAGGACGCCCTAGGTCACAGATTGATGATTGAGTCTGTAATTGTATCATCAGATCTGCGACTATATGTTCACGACAATCAGGTGAAGAGGAGCTGATGAACACCTGGTGGGGAGTTGGTTCAGGTAGTGTTAGGTTTATATTGTTGATTGTCATTTATGCTTAGAAATATATATTCATATATGCTTAGAGTTTTATAATCGATTGCATATTGAAAGAATGTCTCATCCTAGGTCTGTAACAACCCTGTGTAGCGTGAAGAGGGGAGTATGTTCACGCCTCTTCAGAGTGTTCTGGCATAGATCACCCACCTCCTAGGGTCATGAGAGAGGTTGTATCTTCTCTTGCTGATATATGGTATAGCAAACACACCTATATCTGTTTGAGTGAAACAGCCTTATGTTTAAGTGAACTGCTGGACTCTGGCACCAGCAGGTGTGGGGAGTCTTCACAGAGTCACATCTTGACCCCACACACACACGCATGCCTATACGTACACACAGACAAGGTACTCTTTGTTCACATGTATGCCTATGTAAGACGTCACTTGTTAATGAACTTATGCATATTCATGTAACCTCAATAAAGAGCAGTGCTACGAGGGAGCAGACAAGAGCGACTGGGGTTTGAGCGGAAGGAACAGCGCTCGTCACAGTTCTCTCCCTCGTGCACGAGTAACACAAAGAGCTCTGGTGACTTGCGTCTTGCTTTTGCTGTCATAGTAGAATTGTCTTGGCGTTCCAGCAATAGGGGTTTGTGCTAGACAGACCCATCAGGTAGTGTGGGAGAATGCTAGTCTGATGTTCTGCCACACCTAAACGTATAGTGAGGGTTTGCTGGGAATGCCTGGCAGCCTGTGAAATCTTTAACTTTCTGACTGGGAGAACTTGGACAGTATTCCAAAAGAGACTAGGGACACAGATGAAGAACGGATTGTAAGGTGGCTGGTACCTCTCGTGGTGGTAATCTCCAAACTAGATGCAAGACATCAGAGCTGAAGGGAGCTATTAAGCTAAAGGAGTCCTATCAGGCTTGGCTAGCCTGTGGGACCTTGGAGGGAGCTAACAGATAAAGGCCAACCGGAACGTCGCACAGGCACCTATAGCTGAAACAAAAACTCAGGTGTGGGAGGAGTTCAGTGAGTGAACTCCTCCCACACCTGTGGAGGCGTGTGGACTATATTTTGTTTAAACAAAATATAGAGAAGAGTGAGAACTAAATAAAGTTTCATGTAAATTTTAAGATCTGATGCTAAGGATGACATCCGATATTTCTCGGCGATAGCTTATCACTAACAGTGTGCTTATGAATATGTGATGATTTATGAGGGTGACTGGACCACTCTGGGCCAAGTTGTTGTTCCAGGTCCTTATCGCTTTGATATTTTGCATCTGGCAGATTCTTGGCGGGACACATGGGAGTCAAAGTCTTTGAACAGACTGCTGATGCATTTCTTCTGGCCCGGAGTAAAATCAATCGCAGCTTGAGCACGCTGTGTGCACAAACATACTTCTAGACACCCTTTTATAAGTGTGACACTGTAATCCGCTTAATTGAGAGGTTTCCTTAAATCAGCCTGCACGTGTTCAGAACAGAATAGAGGTCTACAAACCTCCATTTACATGATTGTGCAACTCCTGGCACTGCCAAGCTATTTCAAGCATCTCTCTTTACTGCTGTGTGTCTCCTTTTTCTTTTATTCAGCTTTATTAACCTTATTCTTATTAACCTTGTTGGCGTAGTAAGCGGTCTCGTAGTGCTGATACTGTCTAATCTGTAAGACTAAAAGGAATTATGATTGTTTGTTCCACAAATGACGCTCAAGGTGCTAGAGACACACCGTGTATTGATAGTGACACCGTCGTAAATTTGAACACTTCATGTTTACCTTTCACACACGTTTCAGTCAGGTTAGATCAAGGTCTTTCTTTTAGGGAATTAGTTTATGGCCCTGTTTACAGCTCACCTATGATGTAAGCATGAAATGATCAGGACAGAACGGATCAGTCACTCATGTTACAGCAATATTGTTCCATGCCAGTATTTTATATTGCAGCACATATTAGTTAGTATAAATACATCCATATGTCAGGCAGTGATAAGGAACCTTATGCATACATGTATGTGCTGATTTTGTAAAGTGTGATCTATGCACTAACTAAAAGCTGTCCTGCTACCCATGCTGTCATTCAGAGATGGGGAAATTGAACTTTTTGAGAAAGTGGGATGCTGACTATTTTTTAATTACAGTCTTTTTATATGCATCTAAATTTAATTTTTGTGTTTTGACATTATGAGAAATGAAATACTTGATCCACTTTCATATATAATAGTGTCATAAGTGAAGATAACCACAAGCAAACTGGGCTTTTAAAAGCTAATTTATGGGGCAAAAATATCCAGAGATGTAATCGGCTTTTATGAAAGGAGTAAGGATATGCTTCAGCCTTCAAACAGATGGCCTCACACTTGATATGATGCAGAATTTCTAGCTGAATCAGTGACTGCAAGCTGCCCAGTCCCCGAGGGCAGTAAGCAAACCTCAAACTATAACATTTCCACCACCATGATTCACAGTTGGTATGAGGCTCCTCTTCGGCTGAATACGGAGAAGTCCCAAAGAAATCGGCAGATGATTGAAACCTTTCTGCATCTGCCACATGCAGATTGAGAAAGTACTTTGGCAGAAAATGTTTTCTTTCTTCAAAAGGGAGAGACTTCTTTCAAAGTATTTAGACATCTTGACAGACTCATGCATAGCTTCTGCCATTTTTAAGGTGTTAAGAGAGCTCTGTATTTTGGTAGGAAAGCAGCAGATGCTTCACTAAGAATGGGAACACCACATCTTAGATGTCAGAGATTTGGATAAGACAGCTCCCACCTGTCACTCTCCAAAGGAGGGTCTTATCACTGGCAAATAATCTGGAACACTTATTTTGTTTTGTATGGGTGTATTTAGTTTTTACACACGACTTTGCTTTTGTTTTCAATTTTTGTTTTTGGCAAATTCTAAATGATAAAAGCTGCCAAACAATACAGCAAATCTCACATATAATCATGTGCTGGCCTAAAACAAGGATGTCAAACTTATATCATGGTGACCTTAAGTGGGTCGTACCCATCAAACTACATGATGAACCTTTTGTGAAAAATTACAGGAAAAGTGGTTAGTTTGTTGCTCAGACTGTCCTGTAATTATGAAATGTAAAGTTTTTTATAGTTCCCAGAAAATGTTCCTTTTATTTTAAACTGTGGACTTTTCAAATAAAAGGAAAACAGGGACTTTCCTGTCATTTAATTGTTGATCTGTTAGTTAATTACTATGAACAGTTGTGATGGCATCAGCCACACAGGGGTAAATTAGTCCATTTTTCACTTTATTAGTTTGCTTTGCAGTTTTCTTCATTAATCATTTGGTTAAACCTAACACTGGTATTATGAGGCGCGCACATAGTAACATTGTGTGGTTTTTCTAAAATGTTTTGTTATATTAATTATGTTTCTCTTTCTTTGAGTTACCTGGGTTTGGGCGGTGGCTGTTTCCTGTCTGGGCAAAAGGCGTGGCTGAGGACTCTGGGGACAAAATGCCTGCTCAGCAGGACCAACCATGAGCTTACCAGGAGCAGGTGTGTTTTAGGTTTAGTTAGGTTATTCTGTGCTTAGTTAATATTAGTGTGTGTTTTGTTTTTCCCCCTTATTGTGTTCAAATGGTTTGGCCAAATCATTATAAAAGTTACCCTCATGTGTCTTTGTAATTAGGTCAGTTTGTGAGTTAAGTTGTGTCTCACTTTGTTTTGTTGAAGTTTCTGGAAATTCTTTTTTGTAGAGTTATATTTAGTTGACCTCTTTTATGGGCCTGCTAAGTATGGTTTTGAATTTTGTTAATTTTGGACTTTTTGAGGGTTAAAATAAAGAAAACCCTTTTTGAAGATATTTTTTTCCTGTGTCCTCTTTGCTTTGGCTGCTTGGTCCCTCACAACAGTAAGGGGGGAGACTTTAACAATAGGAAAAGCTTTAAACAGGGTTGTCAAACACGACGCTCAGGGGCAAGAATTTTGACCCCATGTGGCCCACTGGACGTCTTTGGAAACTTTGGAGGAATTTTGGACATTTCACTGTAATTTCATCAATTTTGCAGCTTGTCTTTCTGATAAAGACCTTCCCCACAGTGATAATACACCCAAAGTAGTGAAAACAATTAAATGACAGAAAAGTTCCTATTTTTTGTTAAGTGGGCCATAAAAATGGCCTCCATACAAGAAAGCAATAAGTTCTAATGAAAATGAACTGGAAATGGGGTACACAAGATTTATTTTTCCTCTGAAGCAGACTAGTGGCTGAAGATGCAGTTCTGGCCTGCAATCCAAGGCCCACAGTCGGCACGGTCAGAATTGTTAACCTTGCCTTGCTAGGGAGTGGGTTTCCACATCAAATCCTGGCACTTCAGCTCTCAAGCTCCTCCTCTACACGTCTTGATCAATTTCCTCTCATTGGTTACCTCCCAATTCCGGAGTAGGCTTTTCTTCCTTGAACCCAGCATACCAACAGTTTCCAATCCAGTCTTTTTATGACAACAAATCCACATGAACCCTGATTAAAACGAGTCCTCCCTCCAGTGTCATTTGATTATTTTAAAAGCAAAACCTTCCAGGCCAGATTAAAACTATTTTCCTTTAAAATATTCACTTCTCTCACTGGAGTTTCCAAATTTAAATGTTTAGTGGGAGATTCTCTCAATTATTCCACCATGCCACATCCTGCAACATTTTCACCACTATAGAAATTCCTGGGATTTCTTTTTTTTTTTTTTTTTTTTTTGCAAAGTAAAAATAAATAACATAAAATAAATCTTTTGTGAATTAACAAAAACTTTCTGCTTTATAATTACAGGATAGTAATCCAACAGGCTACACATTCACTTCTTACAATGTAAGCCCAAAGAGTTGCGCTGACTGATTTCTTTCATTAACTACAAAAACATTTTCTTTATCATGTAGAGGCTTACTGATATATGAAAGTGAACTTGTTTTTCTTGTACTGAGATGTCTGTGATATTAAATATGAAGTTGAACTGCTTTTCACTGACAGAAAGTTTTACCAGTCTGGTCCACTTAAAGTGGTCAGTATATAAAATGAGTTTGACATTCCTGATTTAAAGCTTAAAGTCTATCCACTCCTTTGCATTTTGTATCCTTCACATTTACGCCCCAGGACCTGATGTTATCAATAGCCAACATTAATATATTTTAAATAAAGCAATCCTACATTATAACTTTTTAAAACAAAAACATATTTATCATGTGAATGAAATGGTAACACTAGATAAACTTGAACTTTGCTGTCAAAGCCACAAAGGGAAACTCTGTCATGACCTTTATTTATATTCAATTTTCTCCTCTATTGTCTGCTTTTCATGTCAGTCGTTGCTTGTTTGTGTTGGACACCCGATCGCTGCCTGCTCCCTTTGTCTCGTTCGCACCGTCTTGTAAGTCTACTAACATCTAGTAAACTACATATAAATCAAATGTGCCTTTTTTTGGGTGCTGTGCTTTTAAATTCCTGTCTGAACTGTGACACAATCTCCCCTGCAGTATCGCAGCCTCTTACATGAATAAAGCTGAAGTGATCCTTGACACCATCACAGCAACACAGTTCTACAAATCCCCCGAGGCTTTAAATAACCCCAGCAATGAGCAAATGCCACAATGCCTCAGGTAGCTTGCGATGACAAACAACCCTCATCAGTTGCACAGATCACATCTGACATCGAGCTCACCCCGGTGCTCTTCGCTTAAAATGCGACTTAAAGGAGCAGCACACGGTGGGCGGTACATATAAGATGTGCACATTATTCAGCACTGACAAGTACAATGTTCAGCATTTCAATAAGTCACACATTTATGTTGTAACAGATGGATCACACTGGTGTTGTGATGAGCCCACAGGTAATCATCAGCTGACTCTGCATGCGGTCCCCTCAAGTCTGTCGAGTTTGTTAGTGTCTTCCAGCTAACGGCTTTGTTTTCACAGTTTCGCTTTATTATCATCAACCTTGGTTTTGGTCTGCTCGGGGACAGCGAAAATAATATTTTAAAAAGGACAAAAAGATTTCAACTAAATGTGAAGCAGTCTGATGCTTCCTTTGGAAGTCAGTGGAAGCTAAGGCAGAGTTAGAAGTTAGAAAAAGGTGAGCTGTTAAATGTAATTGAAACATAAACATGCCTCACAATCAGGTGAGAGACCACACGTTTTTCACAAAAACTTGAATATAGTGTTACTGTCCTTCACAGTTATAGTTTGTTTTGTTTTAAAAAGAGAATCGTTTCTTTTAACTCATTGATAACATTTTCTGATCTGTGCAGAATAGGCCTACGGTCATGTGATGAAGAACGTTTTCTCAGGACAGTGCACATTTCAGCAGCTTATTCAACCAGGTTTAGCAGCAGTATGACTTCTTTACACTCTTCTTTGCATCATTGCTTCAATTCATTGAGATTTGCAGGCATTCAGGTATACACAGCTCTCTTAAGGTACAACCACAGCATTTGAGTGGTTTGACTGGGTTATTGCAGCATCTTAATTCTTCTCTTTTTCAGTCATTCTGTTGTAGGCAGGTCTGACTGGGATGATTGTCCTATTGCATGACCTAATTTTAGCAAAGATTTAGTTCATGGTTGACTCAATGACTGCAAGCTGCCCAGATCCTAGACCTGCAAAGCAAACCCAAATCATCACCTCTCTACCACTATGCTCACAGTTGATATGAGGTGTTTGTGCTGATATTTGGTTTTCACCAAACATGGTGCTGTGTATTATGGCCAAGCATCTGCACTCCGGTCTATCCAAAGGACATTGTTCCAGCAGTCTTGTGATTTGTTGCAACTTTGCAAACCTAATCCATGCTGCTGCCACGCTCATTTTAGAGAGAGGAGGCTTTCTCCTGACAACCCTTCCAAACAAGTCGTCCTTGTTCAGTAATTGTACTGTCATGAACTTTAACATTTAACATACTGACTGAGGCCTGTAGAGTGTGAGATGTAACTGTTGTCTATCTCTGAATGTTGCATGGTCTGATCTTGGAGCTAATTAGTTGAAAGCTCCAGACCAGCAATCTGACAAAATGTGTGTTTTTATAGCAGTGCTCACAGTTGGTGAAAGTAACTTGATGACATGCAGCATGTGGCTGATATTTACTGTTTTATGAAAGCATTAAAGGCATGCTTAGTTTTTCGCAGAAGTGCACAAAGTGGGAATGTATAAAGCTGTGAACTTCTGCCAAGTTGCAGATTAGCTTAAGCTAACCTAAAAAGCTTAAGCTAATATAAAAAATTCACTGTATATAAGACACATAATCCATGTGATGTCACCAATTTGTTAGCCACGTCAGTTGTGAAGCCTCAAGCTAAGAGCAGTTTAGCTAAACCCAATGTAGCGTAACATATAATATTTGTATATTTGCATCTTCTAATCTTTGGTATTTCCCTTACTTAATTCACCTAATTTATCAGTCTCCAAGCCACAGCCATAATGGAAAGTCTGCAAATAAGGCAAGCTAAAAATAAAACTCATTTCAATTTTGATTCAAGCTACTTATAGAATTGCTTTTCATATCATGCGCTAACCTAATTTTAAAACAAATAGACTGAGAGGGAAAAGAAAAATAAATAGACAAGTGAGGAACCCGAGATTGGGGTCTATTAAATCATAGCTGCATTAGCGGCAGGCATTAGTCCCTCTGACCCTCTTCGTGTAATTCATATAAATGTTCTGCATCTCCTCTCTGCTTTCTCAAGCCACATATGTATTCTGCTCAGCTCGTGTCTGTGTGCAGCATGCACAGTCTTTCTTGCCGCCTGGCTTTCGCCTCCCTGTTCCTTGTTGCTGGTGAAGGATTCCTAATTCACACTAATATTGTCACTGCAAATAGAATGGTAGATGTCACACCTCAAAATAGCCCTCCCCCCAATGGCAAGAGGTGAAAACTGAATTCAGAGGCAGCATAATATGATAGCGGGGGACAGCAAGTTGTTATTGATCCACTCAAGCATTTGTTCAATATGAGTCTGCTGACACATGGCAGATATGACCATCCGCCCACTCGGGGGTTCTTGGCCACTGCTACATCGCCTCTTTGCAAGATTCGGAGAGGATGCCAGTCATCATGTGTTGCTGTATGAGGCTGAAATGTTTAAAAGCATCATGCATCACTGATTGTGTGATTGTGCTGTGTCCAGCATGATGCAATCAAATCATATCATACACATGCTAAACCAGAGACATAAAGACTTTTTTATTTCTTAGATTTTCCATTAGCAGTATAGGCAAACTGTAATATGACACACAGGCTGTGCTTCTCCTTTGAGAGCATGTGTCAGAGGACAGTCCAGTTGAGTTATCAAGCCTCTGCTTGCTGTCTTGTATAATGTTCTCCACAGGGAAATGCCCAGCTCCTGCCAAGTGTGGGCCATGTGTGAAAAAGCGATGATCCACCCACTGTCTGTCACTGCAAGACGCTATAAGCTATAAGGCTGCTGCCCTGGATTTTACGATGTCTGAGTGAACAGTGCAGAAAACTGAGTGACTTCTACTCCCTGTTTTCTTCTTTTTTATCGAGAGTGAGTGAAATCCTTCCACTCACAGCAGCAAACACAGTTGGGAGGCTTAAATATTTCACCATTATTAGTTTTCTCTAACTACCCCAGTGAGGCAGGGAAATATCTCTGCCTTTTCCAGAGCTGGCTCAGACCTCAGTGACAGACAAACCCGAGGAAGGTCGTGCCACTGCTTTAGCTGACTTCAGCGGCTAATATGGTCACTATTTTCCCATGCTGTGTTAATTCTAATCATTCCTCAGAAATGTGTTGTTGTTGTTTTTTCTTTGTATCCAAATAAGCCCACTACAGTGTCCAAATGTGATTTCTCACCACATGATTTCATAACGACAATAAAATACTGACACAGATCTGTTCAATTCTCATGGCGGTGTAAATGACCCTGTGCTGTTCATCATTCTGGGAGAGCCGTGCATCACAGAGCAGCCGTCGCTCCAAGACAGTTGGCTTCACCAAACAACAACCTGAAAAGTTTTGTCTTGCAGGATTGTGGTGTGGAGGAAAATTGATTCCTCGCTTCAAACAGCCAAGTAACCCTGGGAAAATTGCACCTGCCACCTCTGTCAGTTTATAACCACCCTTTCGAACAAAACACACAATTCACCTGGCACTGCTCCTGCTCCTTTGTAAGCCGTCTGATTTTACAGTCTTGCCATGCATTCTTCGTGCTCTTACGACAGGTTTTAGCTCATACAAACTTTGCAGCTGTGGTTCTCAAAGTATGGGCAACTGGCCACAAGAGGTCCTCACTAAAATCTGATGTGCCCTCAAGGTTGACAAAGAAAGATTACCCTGTTGTGGATTTCATTCACCTGCAGTTAGTGTGGTACAATGAAGCAGGGCAACCTAAGCCTTCCTAACAAATGCATCTTGCGTCTAGACGTATGATTTAGTCGTAATGGATTACAAACACCATCAAGATGTTTTTATATGATGCATTTTTCCTGTGGCGCACTCAACCGTATGCTGGATCCCTAAATAAGCCCTCAGTCATCAGAACTTTAAAGCCGTTCCTAACGATGCCCGCTCTTATGGATTCAAGTCACGTGTGCAAGAAATACTCACTTTTCTTCTATTTTTATGTTTTTCTACCACATTTTACAACTCACATCTCCTGCGCCAGACTGAAGATGGCAGTTAGTTGGCATGGAAACTGTTTTAGATGGGGTGCAGTTAGAATGAATGGCACCACTGGAGCTCCACTGTCCCAATCTAATCAGCTGTATTGTCTGTTGGTCTGCCAGCTCCTTCTCTTATCAGATAAAGTATAAGGGGGCCACGCTGTGGAGCATACCTAGTACTTTAACTTTTCTTTTTCCCTTTTTTGTCCATCAGCCTGCATCTCAGCAGGCTGATGGACAAAAGACATGCTGTGCCTGTCCTTACTGCAAAACAGGCTCAATGTTCAGTAACAGCAGCATAAAATGCCTTCTTCGAGGATTATTTTGATGAAGATTAATAATAGTTGCGTGATTTGCGTAACAGGGTTGCTAATAAAAGCTCAAGGTCATGGACTGGGCCAGTTTATGTCTTTCTAACTGAGTGTTTGTGGTATACACCCACAGTTAATTCTGTAAATGTTGCCCACTTTGTTTTCATTATGTTGTCATTTCTCTTCCTCTTCCTATGTGCGTCGTCTGCACGGTTTAATTTAGTTTTTTCCTGATGTGAGGAGATGCTGCTGTGCTGGTATACTGGAATGCTGTACTTTCTGTAATACCACACTTACTATACAGAAAAGCAGGCTTTTGGATATTTCACACCACAAACTCTTTTTTTACTCAGTGTCCACCTGTTATTATGTAAATCCAATTCGCAAGACATGTGAAAATTATTAAGCAAATGCTTGTCTCTTTGAAGTGATAAGTGTGATCTGCTTGACACCTGATGTTAGGAGTTAAAATGAAAAAAAAAGACTTAGTGTTGCTGTACATTATCAGCCTGAAGTCAGAGGACAAATAAAAGGCAATATTGGTTTTGTAAAAACTTCATTGCCTGGTGACATATTTTTATTGTGTGTGTGTGTGTGTGTGTGTGTGTGTGTGTGTGTGTGTGTGTGTGTGTGTGTGGTGGGGGGGAGGGGGGGTTGTAGTGATGTCATACCACAGTATCAGAGATCAGAGTACCTCTAATGAAATGATTAATCAATTTGGTCCAATCAGTTCTGCAAAGCCTAAAGGCAGGAGAGAAATAAATGGAAATCTGCAACAACTAATTGATTAACTGAGTGCTGGAGTCTTTCAGGTCTAGCGGTTGAAGAATGACGCTGACAGAAATACAGTAGTGTATATGTGGTGCCTATGCTTGCTGTTCAGACAAAGGCAGCAGGATCTATTATAGACAGGACTGTGGGAGGGCACTTCTTCACCCAGATGGAAAATATATATGCAAACAAAAATTCATTTGGTGTTTATAAAGGGCATTTCTACACCCGGGACAGAAACCCCTCGGAGAAGCCCCACTCTCAATTTTCCCCGTGCACCGTGCTGCTGTGTACAGTGTATTGGACAGAAAAATACATCAAGTGATGGATTATTCCAGCAGTGTTTTTTTCCTTTCTTTTTTCGCAGGTGGGAAAAATAACTGCTCTGAGTGTCGGGGAATGATGTATGCAAAATGAAATGTCAGCAGAAGATGAATGAAACTGTAAAGCCCAAGAAACATGGAAGCCACAATAAATTAAAAACAAAAAAAGCATCATGACTTGCTCCCTTGGAAAATCTATCTGGTAGCACATGCTTCTAAAACTGTGGGAAATCAATCTGTGATGAAGGAGAGCAAAAATACTGGAGGCTTAAAAAAAAAAGAACAGATATGGCTTGAAGAGCTTTATATTATCTTTTTGCATTGTGTAGCCTAACTACTGCTTTTTAATCGGTCAGTCTATGTAAGAGTTCCCAAAACACAATAAAGTAAATTGTAAACAATTTTCCCTGAGCAATAACCTTACAAAAATAAACACAAAAGTGGGACAAAGTAGTAAATATGCTAATTCCTAGCCCCTGGTGCAGGTGTGACAGGTAGACGCTTCAAAGTTGTTTGAGAAGGAAGCAGCGCCATCTTGTGTCAGAAAATATCACAAGCATGTATTTGTCTTTAAAAGTAGTGTTAAAGAAATTTTTATTCATATCATTTTAATTTCTTTTTTAAACGGCTAGATTTAATATAATGCAGATATTTTCAGAAAAAAAAAGAATATTATTGATCATTTTAAGAATAAAGTCGAAATTTCAAGAAAAAAGTCGAAATGTGCAGAATACAGTTGTTTTGAGACAAACTGCCACGGCTGCTGCTCTACAAAATGCCTTGTGTAGCTGAGTTAGTGAAGAAAAAGAAGCCGTCGTGTGATACAACATACATCCTCTTGTTATACTAAGGTGTGACCATTGATCGCATCTGTCCATTACCAGCCATTTCATTTTGAACAAATCCACTCTTCTAGGCTTGTGTGTGGGTATGTCTGACCAGATGCAACTTTCTGCACCATTTTTTCAACTGTAATTTCCACATTTCGACTGTTTTTTCCTCCACATAGATTTTCGACTATAATTTCGATATTTCGACTTTATTCTCAAAATGATGTTTGTTTGTTTTTTCTTAATGTGGCCCATCGTAAAAATGATCACGTCTACACACTGAACACTCATTTTAAAGGAAAAGGTGGAGCTCTCGCTTTATTTCTCGGCAATGTGAAAGATTTCTCTGATTGGTTTGATTTCAGAAATGGGTGGGACATAGCGCAGCAATGACCAATGGAAGTTGATCTAACGCCAAAATACCAAAAAGTAAACAGACTTTGTTTTTATGTATCAGGTGCAACTCAGTTCGCAGAAGTGAAGGTGTTCCTGAGGCCGTGTAGTATTAGACACCCGTCTGGTTTTGAACAATACGAGGACTCTTCTCTGTGCAGTCGCTTTGGTTGTGTTTTTAAGCGTACATCCTGCTGATACAGAGTGCGTTGCACTAGCTGGCGCGCTAAGTAGCCTCTAGCTTGTTTTGGTTGCTGTCTTTTATACGAAAGTAACATTAGCTAACAGCTCTGCCGCGGAGTGACAGCTAGCCGAAGGTAGGGAGATTTGTTTGTAATTTATATGCTTTCTAACAGTTCTTTGGGTTCACGTGTGGTATTTATCGGGCATTTAATGTGGTATGATTCTGTAATTTCACACTGACTGTGCAGTGCCATTTCCAAGCGAGCATTGCCACCCACACCGAGTGTTTAGCTTCTAGCTACATTTTTCATCCTGTTTGCACCACATGTCGCTGTGCTGTATGATTCCACTTTAGAAGTAAAGTGAAGGCAGCTTTGCGTGATGTATGTATCAGGCAGACAAACGCGATGAAGCCCGAGCGCCGCTGTGCTGTCATGGCTGAGGATGGAGCTCTGAGTCCAGTAGGGGGACGCGCCGGGTCATCAGGCCGCCTGCGCCGACAGTCCTACAGAAGTTCAGAGCATTTCTGCAGCCTGCTGGACGGCCTACTGTCTCTCAGACACAGTGGGACCTTGTTTGATGTTGTGCTGGTTGTGGAAAGTCGCCCAATACAAGCCCATCGTATAATATTGGCAGCCTCCTGTGATTATTTCAGGTAAAACCCACAGGAGTTATTTTTTGTTTTGCTTTCATCTTCACTTTGCTGTTTTCTCTCTGTGCACACGACAGTACTGTATGCAATCTTTTGTGCCTGTTTCCACAGATCCAAAATTATCATACAAGAGCATTCATATGCATGCCATTGACCATCAAAATAGTCAGCCACCTCCAGGCTAGTGAATGAATAAGTTGTTTCCTATAACACACACCACAACATATGCTAATGTGTTCACTAGCAAATCTGACCAGTTACTCTGGCACCCCCGTGTCACAAGACACAGCCTAGGCATTTTGCACAGTCCAGTTGAAACCAAATGTATCCTCAAGCTCAGCAACATTGTCATATGATTACTAGTGGTTTGCATATTTTGGGTTCTGCCACCAGTCACATGATTGCTTTGCCCTCAGAGGCCTTGAATTACACCTGTGATTTAGTCTTTCCCTGCGTACTGTAGTCACATCAAAACTTCTGTGGAGGTGATTTAACTTTTAAAAAAATTAAAGAGTTCTTTCTCTGTGATATAACTCTGGTTTGTTTTTATTACCGTCTAAAGCCTAAAACTTGAAAACATTTACTGGTAATAAAACCAGTGTCACTTGTTCCTTTAAGTCCACTGCTTACAAGGTCACCATAGAGCTACTGTGACTGGAATACAAATGTCACCACCAGATAATTTCGAGTGTATTACTGTGAGCATAGTTACTGTGCGGTAATGCTATAGATTCAAAAACATGTAAAAACCTAACTTGTTGGTATTTGTTCCTGGCTATCTGTTTGTCAGATCACAGTCAGTGTTTGAGCATAAGTGTTCTTATTCACTTGAGTTACTCCATAACAGCCTGGAAATGTTAACAACAATGGAAACATTGCAGATGTCTGTGTGAAGCAGAGATAAAAAGATGGACTCGTCAACCCATCCTTCTGTTCATTTTATTAACTGCTTATCCAATTCTGGGGCTGGAGCCTGTCCCAAATGTCATAGGGTGACAGGCGGGATACACCCTGGGGACGCTGCCAGTCCGTCACAGGACTCCCACAAAGAGAAATTAACAACTACACATACATTCACACCTGGAGCTGGTCTACATTAAATAGTTAATCTAACATGCATGTCCTTGGATTGTGGGAAGAAGCCACAAATTCACACAGAGAACATGCAGACACAACCAGCTGGCAGGTTCAAAGCAGGAACCTTCTTGCTGTGAGGAGTCAGCAGTGATTTGACTCACTCGCACTCAATGTAGGGCAGCTGGTTCAGCTGATTGCAACATTGCACCTGATTTTGACAACACAATCAGGCCCAATGTTGCATCTGTGTTTTAATCTCCCCAAATGTTTCATCAGCTAGTTAAACCAGTAAGGTGACATAGCTGCAGTTTCGTTTTAGGTCTGTGGTGAATTTTACTTTTACTTGCGATTTCTTTCCTACGTCATGTCTCAAACTAAAACTGTAAGAGAAACATTTTAGACGTTTCACTGAAAACATCAGCCTGTAGTTTGCATAAGCCAAGAGTCAATGCAACATTTTTGTTCTGAATGCTTGTTTGTAGTCAGTGCAGGACTGCAGAATATTTTCAGGGTAATGCAACGTGTCAGTAAACTCCCAGGCTCTGCTCTTGACAGGTTGCCCTCTAACCCCCTTACAGATAATGATTTTCCATTAAGCATTGTCAAATTCAATTTAATTTCACTGGTAAATATGACCTTAAAAGTGCGTATATAGAATAATCAGTTATATTAAAAACAGTTTGTTGGCTTATCCTAAAATAAGGCCTTTTCTCCCTCTGCTGGCACCATTTTTGCTTTTTCTCCCATACATTTGAATTCAACGTTCTTTGAGTTGCTACAGCTCTCCCTGTGAGTCTTATCATTACTGGGCGACCAGGATGACCCAGCATAATACTTTATTACCCTTCTCCACTAGGGGGATGTTTGCAGGAGGCCTCCGGGAAACACAGCAAAAGGAGATTGCAATTCATGGAGTGTCCTACATGGCCATGAAGAAAATACTTGATTACATCTACACATCAGAGATTGACTTAGACCCAGAGTGCGTGCAGGAAGTCCTGATAGCTGCCACACTTGTACAAGTAGGTTGTTGTTCCTACTTATTTCTTATTCTTATTCTGTTTTTTTTTTTTTTTTTTAATTCTTTCAGTTAACCTGTGCAGCTTTTGTGTTTTCCAGCTCGAGAATGTCATAGGCTTCTGCTGTGATTTCCTTTTCTCTTGGATGGACGAGAGCAACATTTTAGAGCTGTATCACCTGGCCGATCTCTACGCACTGCAACAGCTGAAGGCCAAAGTGCACTCCTTCATGCTCAGCAACATTCAGACGTTGTCCCGAACAGATGTGTACCGACAGCTGCCCCAGGATGAAGTGTTCAGTGCGCTGAGCAGCGACGAGCTCCAGGTGAACAGCGAGAATGAGGTGTACGAGGCAGCGCTTCACTATCATTACAGTCCCGAGCAGGTGGAAACTGACCAGGTGTACTTGCAGGTCAGTCCAAAGGTGTGTCTGCATTTATACTCATCTATCTAAATAAAGCACACATCTTAATTACACTCTATTAAAGTGTTGCATTTATGTTTCTGTCTCCCTCACCTGAAGGACAATCTCAAGATGCTCGACGCAGTGCGATTTTGCCTGATTGAGAAGCACATGTTGCAGAGATTGCACAACAGACTGAAGCAGTGTCCGCTGAAGGATTCTGTTTCAGCTGCACTGCGTTACCACGAGCAGGAGCTCCTGCAGCCTGTCCTCCAGACTCCTCTCACCCAGCCGCGGTCCACTTTCCACTGCATACTGGGCTTCGGGGGAATGTTTAGTTCCAGCTCCCTCGCATACACCGATCACCTGTTTCAGGTGTTTCACCCAAGCTGGGGGGAGTGGAGGAGTCTCACTGCAGCTCACACTCCCCGGATGTCCAACCAGGGCATCGCCGTGCTCAACAACTTTGTTTATCTTATTGGCGGGGACATGAACACCAGTGGATTTCATGCAGAGACCCGCTGCTGGAGGTGAGAGCCTATCATACGCCCTTTATGGTTCATTTTTGTGGTGGAGTTAAAGCTGCAGCTGATTAATCTCATTAATCAGTTTATTACTGAATTTTTAAATTATAAATACAGGAAGCAATCTTACAGGAGGCTCTGGACTTTCATTTGCATGATTTGATCCTCGAGACGATAAAAGGAAAGGAAGGAAGGAGTTTGAGGATCTTTGCCAGCAGATGGAGTTTGCCTAGTTGTCATGGAAATGTAGATTTTCCATGTTACAGTTATTCAGTATCTTAAAGAACTTTTTCTCCGTGTTTGCTTTTTAAATGATGTGTTCACAGTTTATATTTTGACAACATCCGTTTAGGTACATCCACACCTCCAGCATTCACAATACTGTGGTGATTTGGGAGCTTTGAAAGCAGACACAGCTGCAGAAATATCAGGGAGGGAGTTTTCTTCTGGACAAGCAGAAAATGACTGAAATCACACACCTTTTGTGATTTCATCCTTTTTTGCTCAGCAATCTCCGGTGATGTTTGATGCTCTCGGCCTGTCTCCATTATGTTGCAGAATGACTGCCTCATACTCAGGTGTTATTTTCAGTGACGCTTTCACATGAAAGCCCGAGCAAAGAACTCTCTGGTCTTTCAGAGATGTTCTTTAAGTAAGCGAACCTGCTCTTCCTGTTTACCGGTCTGAATGGTCAATATGATGTGCTTACACTGCTGTTCTGGTGAGGAAGATTATCTTTACTAGTAGTTTGCCACAACAGCGACCAACATTAAAAGGGCTCAAGCATTAATTAGATGCAAATGGGGATACAGGTTTGATTCAAGTAAACTAGACACTGATATTTATAGTTTAATTTAGATGCTTTTAATTCAGTGTAAAGATACTAAATACATCGCTCCAGGGGTGTTCTCTGATTCACAGTTACTGTGGTGGAGGATTTCTGAGCAGCTGTCGGTCTCTGGAGGCGTTTCTTTGGCTGACACATTACTGATGTTACTTGCTGGCGTCAGATGTCTTACTGACTTGTGCACCGCATCATAAAGTCATGGAGCTGAATATTCGTAATTTCTGAGCTTTAACACCAGTTGACAGGGCTGGTGGGAGGTGGAGAAATGAAGTGGGGGGAAGAAAGTTGACTTCATGCTGAGACTTTGCACACAAACATCCCCAACTAAAAATCATTTACTAATGTTGCCAGTGCCTTTTTTTTATATGAACATTGGAAATTGAAGAAGTGAACTGAGTACAGGTTAGAGTAAAGGGGATTGGCTCGTTGCTTTAAGATGAAAAAAAAAACAACAACAAAAGAGCTGCTAAATCCTTAAAGGTTTTTAAAACGTTATCAATAGAAGCCTAACGGTTCTGTTTTGTTTTAATAGAGTTTCCACTTTGCTTCCAAATGAGCTCATCTTTCATAAGGTTCTTCTTCACTGTTCTGAGACTCGTCTGCTCTTTCCAGATACGACCCCCGTCACAACAAGTGGCACACCATCCAGCCTCTGCAGCAGCAGCATGCCGACCACTGTGTTTGTGTTGTGGGCGGCCATATTTATGCCATTGGAGGACGAGACTACAACCACGAGCTGGAGTCGGTGGAGCGTTATGACCCACACAAAGACACGTGGGAATTTGTGTCTCCTCTAAAGAGAGAGGTATGGAAACCTGAAGGTGTGAAAGATTGAAAATGAGTGCATCTGATTCTTCTACTGTCCACATGATGGCGCTGCTTACTCACATTTGTGCTGAGACCTACATCCACTGTAATACTAGTCTACCCTTTCAGGTGTATGCCCATGCTGGAGCAGTGGTGGATGGAAAAATTTATATAACGTGTGGGCGCCGAGGCGTGGCGTACCTCAGAGAGACTTGCTGTTTTGACCCAGCAGCCAATCGCTGGACAGGGTGCGCAGAGGGCCCGGTGGAGCGGGCGTGGCACGGCATGGCAGCCGTTAACGGCCGCATGTACGTTATTGGAGGAAGTAATGACGAGCGCGGATACAGGAGGGATGTCCTGAAGGTATCGTCCTGAGTGATCGCAGCTGTTTATCGTTGGCTCTTTACTTCTCATGCAGTTTAAAGTATTGCCTCTTTTTCAGCCTGCTCACCTCTGTTTTTTCCTCCTATAGTATGAATTTATATTTAAAAATATTCCACGGCCTTTTCTAGACTGACATTATTTTGCATACTAATACAGGCCAGAAGCTTTGACTTCTCAAGCTAATTAAAATCTGTACGAGCCAGAGCAGCACGTTTTGATGCTCTGCCTGCAGCACTTTTATGAAATAAAAAGTCATTTATTGCTTGCTTTATTTTTTTCTTCAATTTCAGGTAGCGTGCTTTAACCCCACAGCCAACTCCTGGTCTTTAATGTCCCCCCTCCCTGCGGGCCACGGA
Organism: Astatotilapia calliptera; assembly: GCF_964374335.1. Classification (NCBI taxonomy): domain Eukaryota; kingdom Metazoa; phylum Chordata; class Actinopteri; order Cichliformes; family Cichlidae; genus Astatotilapia; species Astatotilapia calliptera. Next base: position 12,413,313 of record NC_137433.1, on the reverse strand, counting down.
GAACCCGGCATAGCTGTGCTGGACAGTCACATCTACGTTGTGGGAGGGCGTACGCACGACAAAGGCAACAGGATGAAATACGTTCACGTGTACAACGCCGACAAAGACGAGTGGAAAAACGGCACGAAGTTTAAGGCGCACGTCTCCGGCCTGGCAGCCTGTGTAGCGCTCATGACCCCCGCTGTGATTGCCCAGGCCAGAAGCTGGGAGCAACGCACCAAGGCTTCGTGGGAAGAAGTGGACACGGACAGCTCGGATGACTCAAGTGTGGACTGAAGCTGCCGTGTTAATTGGATTCCATCATCATCAAGGACCTCCTTGCGATCTCTTTCTTTCTTTCATTTAACTCTGCATGTTGAGTTTCGGATGTATTTAGTTTTTTGGGGGGGTCACATGCATGTTGACAACTCGGAGTGCCTCTGAACCAAAGGTGTCATTCAGGACCTTTTTCTTATTTCTCTGATCTGACCTTAGGTACTCTTGCCCCGTCCGGGAATCTCTTCTCTGAACAAATGTTCACGCTGCTGTTTGTTACTGATCGCTCGTCATAATTTCCTTAAAACCACCGGTGTTTCTGCGACGCTTATCACAGAGAGCAAAGGACGCTTTCGAGATTAGTAGCTATGCAATAACATGGTACTTTGGAGTAAAGACACGAATGTGGGCTTTTCCTTTAAGACTGTGGGGCCCCGAGTTATTACTGTGGGAACAGTATTACTGTGTGGCTAAATAAACATAAAAGCAACATGTTGCTCACTGCTAGCAAGGACAAGTCTGTGGCGAGACTGCCGGAGAAACTCAAAACCCGACGATGAATCTCCACCGAAATCCACAACTACCAAAACAAGAGAGCAAAAACTATGACCAGGCATATCCCAGACCAGAGTGTGCTCTGGTGTGACAACTTGAAGCTGAATGGGTCACAAAGCCACTTGGAGATTGGAGAAGTGACTTCTTCCTTATTTCTATTTTCTGCAATGTCACACACTGAAGTTGTATTCTGTAGTAATAACAGTTCCTGTTTCTAAAACAAAAATACTATAAAAGCAGTTTTGCAAAAACAAAAAAAAACCCAAGCACGTGTTTTATCTGTGAAAAGAATGGCGGGGGTCACACAGTTAAGCTCTCATTATTCCTCAGCTGGTTCTCTGCATTGTCAGTGCACAACAATAAGCATACAAGAAGTGGGTTTTGTCTCCATCCCCCAGACAGCTGCTCAGTGGAGCTATCATCTCTCCAAACCTCTGAATGATCGTTATGTTTTGCAAATATCGTGCCTTGTTTTCTTGCTTTCATTCACTCTTAGCCTGAGTTTATATGTGATCTGCGTATGTCTGAACAGAGACGAGCCTTAGCTATCGTGCCTCTGATATCATCATATAAATAATGAATAATTCCAAATAATAATTATTTAATTTATTTATGTCTGTAGCTAGATAGAGGAAGGGGTCTACAGATTGAAGTTGCCATTTATTTGTAAATGAAATGTGAAAATTAACCATTATTTTTGTGCATGTGTGTCCTTTCACTGATCCGCTCATCACTTGAGCTTAATCGGAATCCTCATGATGGTTTATTTCAGAATATTTGTCTTCACCGAATCGCTTAGCACTGTGTGTGTGTGTGTGTGTGTGTGTGTGTGTGTGTGTGTGTGTGTGTGTGTGTGTGTGTGTGTGTGTGTGTGTGTGTGTGTGTGTGTGTGTGTGTGTGTGTGTGTGTGTGTGTGTGTGTGTGTGTGTGTGTGTGTATGAGAGAGTGTGAGTGTGTGTTGCCATGGTTCATTGCAAACCCTGTTTCACACTGGACTCAACCACTGTTAACGCTTCATTTGAACCCACGTAATTGTAAATGTACCCGCCTTTTCCACATGATTTGCTGGAAACACTGTCAAACATATGCAAACAAGATAACTTTTTAAATTTGATTAAAAAATATATGTCCTGCTTTTGTCACGTCTGAATGTTGTATAGGGAAAAGTGTTACATGGATTTTACAATGGACTGGATTTTGTGCCAGCGTTGAGCTGGAAGCACCATTTATATGTCTTGGGAATCAAACATCTACGGAACTGAAACTGACTTCTAAGAAATATTAGTTTTTGTTTTGCTTTTTCCTTAAGAAAAGAAGAAGTAATTGCTGAGAAAGTTACAGGAAATTGTCAGGCGTGTAACTAAGAAGCAGATGTTTTGGCTTCGACAACTCTCTGACTTGAGTTTGTCTTTTTTTGTTTGTTTAATTTAAAGCCCATTTCATAAATCTAACATCAGCTCCCAACAGTTGATTGTGCTCCTTGTTTGAACTGCTGCCTCCTGCCTTTTATTCCTCCCAGTCTCTACCAGTTCCTCTCCATTTGGCTCTAAACTCCATCAGCTTTATGAAGGCTGACTGCTACTTTCCTCTCTGAGGCTGTTTCATCTACATCTGTTACCCCCCATCAGCACTAAGTGTGTGCTCCCTCCCACACACCCCTCTCTTTCACACTATTGTGCCAGCCCCCAGCAAGTAGTCTGGCAGGATCTGCTGACATCAGCGCTGGACATCCAGGATCTGTGTTTGTGTTTACGCATCAAATCTCTGTGTTCTAAAACTATACTACCACCTCGGGGCCACTTAAAACGTACAGTCACGCTCTTAACCGCGTCAGCGGCCGTTACAGACATCTGAGTGCGGGTCGATCTGGTGCTCTTTGCTGGACCATTATCAGAGCAATTAAAAGGCCCACATTAGCCTGTGATGTAGAGTTATGCAGATTAAACCCAGTGGAGTTGAGGATGTATGAGCCGAGGGGATTTTGCTAAGTGCCCACTTGTATCCTCTACTTTCTCCTGCTCTGCAGGAGAGGAGGAAGTCAATTCAATAGATAACAAAGAAAGTCACCTGTAGACGAAGATCTGGCCTGCAAAACATTGCCTATCATTGTGTCGCAGACGATTTCACTTCTATATGTCTACACTGGAGTGTAGACATATAGAGTCATAGGGGCCATAGGGGGGCTTTGTCTTTATATCGTGGAGCATAAAACGATGAGTTTATCATTTATGTTTGCACCAGTATCTAATAGGGGTGGGTTTTGATAATCGATTTATCGATTAAAATCAATTCTAGCTCAGATAACGTGATATCGATTCATTAAAATCCTGAATCGATTTTTTAATATAAATTTATTTTGCCTGAAATGCCAGAATCTCAGGTGAAACCTCACAACATTTCAACAACCACCAAACAGCTAAAACAGTGAATGAAAGCAGGAACACAATACTTTCCCGTCTAAAAATCTGTTTTCTGCATTATTCGCTTGCTTGTTATGCACAAGACTGCCGTTGTTTACAGCGCTGTCGGCTGCTGTTTTTTTTTCCTTTTACTTACTTCTGAAAAGAAAACCTAATTTCTGCTGTTCAATGGGCTACAGAACAAATTGAAACTTTTTTAAATTATGCAAAATGCAAAACGCTTAGCTGTGTCTCTGATAAAACCGCTGTAACTTCAGAGGAAATGTCCATGTTGATTAATGGTTTTCTTTCGTTTTTGATCTACTACAGAATATTTTTATAAAATCCCAGGCCAGGAAAATCACCTTCAGGTTTTTCTGTGTTTTATCTTCAGCTACTTTGACGCAAAGGCATCTGCTGTGATGCTTACACCTTTGATAAAGTCTTGCGAGTGTCAGCTTCCTTTTTATAGATACAAAAATATGTAAATGTACTGATCTTAATTATAATATTTCTGACTGTCTGAGGCAAAATTTCCCAGATACAAATCGAATTGAATCTAATCATGGATCGAATTGATTCGGGACCTTGTGAATCAGAATCGAATCGATTCTAGAAATCAGTGACGATACCCAGCCCTAGTATCTAAGTAACCCCTGTTTTTGCTTGAAGTCCTGCAAAAAGTTGTATTATGTATTTTGTATCACAAAGTTTTTTCATGCAGTTGCTGAACATTTGGCCTGCTTTGCACTTTCCTCGTGAACTATTCCCAGGTGTAATTTGTATTTTTTTCCACATGTATATATTAATTTATACTTTAATTACTCAGAAAAGATTTCTATAAAGTAATAAAACTGACCATTGTTTCTCTCTTTTTTTACTTATTTGATTTTGCATGTCTAAGTTACATGTGTAGTCCAGACCTACTTAACTGTATGCAACTTGAGGGTCTCATTAGTATGACACGCATGAAAGATGGGATTTTACTGTTGTTAACATGTTATTAGACAGATTATGAGACCATATTATGAACGGAGACCAGCTGTGACATCACTGTAATGCTGTAAGCAAATTAACGTAATGCACTGATGAGTATTTTAGCACATGTTTTTGGCTTAGAACACAGGTTTCCTGCAGGTGTAGATGGCATGAAGACAAATCACCCTTGTGCATTCATCCATGCAGTATGAGCCTATATTCACCTAGTTCAACCCTTTAAAGTGTGAAAACCTCAAAGCCTGCATGGAAAGCAGCTGCACAGTTTGCAAGTCTCCTGATCTTTATCATCAGGTCAGACAGATTTTAAAAAAGTTACCTTTTGTGACAATGAGTCGTGAATCTGTTTGCAAAACTCTCAGCTGCTACTGTAGATTAATTAAAATGCAACAGAAATGTTAGTTATTGTGGGCAGAGGTAGAAAATGTGGTGATGAAAGCAAAAAACAGATACAGTCCTGTTCCTGTACAACGGAGCCCAGGGTGGAAGAGGTTAAGCAAACTGTTTCTCTGAATCTGAGCTCCCTCTGCTCCGACCTGCTCACCGGGCAGTCAGATTCCTGTAAAGATCAGCCTCTTCTCGTCCTCATTAAAATGGGCAAATGAAGTGTGTTCAGCAGGAGAAGCCTGTGGGTGGACAACGCCAGTTCAGGGAAGCGCTCGGATAATGAATTGCACTGGATAAAATCCACACTAGACTTGGGTTTCTCCTGAAGGATAATTCCCCCCCCAAACCACTCTTCCTCTTACCCCCCTTGGATTTTACGAAAGTCATTAGCAGCCCATATCCCCCTGAGGGTGGAGACAGTGGGTTCTGCCTGTGTTTTTCAGTTGTGAAAAGGAGCCAACAGCCTCCCCCTTTTTCATGCTTTTTAAGGCTCATTGACATGGAGAACGAGGGCCGTGGAGATGCTTTATGTGCCGGTGGGTAAACCACAGCAGGTGACCCAGAGTCGCAGTAATACAGCGTCTTTAACGCATGCTGTGCTTGTCGAAACTACAGAGTATAGCCTCATTAGATCAACAAAAAGGAAATACAAACAAACACCACCAAAGGCTGCGGCTCTTATCAGGGGTGGCCAGGTACAAAGCATGCAGATGTGCACCCACTGGGAGAAGGCCAAGGAGTTCAGGCACTTTTACAAACTCTTATCCATTCAGTCAGGAGACTGGCTGCATGCGTGAACATCGACTGGGAGGAAATCAAAGTCAACGGGCAGATGCTGGTGTGAGAAATAATTAAAGGGTCACAAGTAAATAAAAAGGATACGATTCTAGAGACACTCCACAACCTTTGTTGTCACAGTTTTGTTTGAATAGAAGAAAAATGCATAAGAGTGAGATTCAGGATAGAAAAATATTTGTTTCATACCTCATATTGGTCTCTTTTTGTACACTTTCGTATCTCAAGTTAATAAGACATCAGTGTAAAAATGATATGGATTTCACACACAAGACTTCGAGTCCAGAGACTTTTATTTATTTTTTATGTTTTTTTATGTCACACCACAATTTGTCAAACAATAATTGCACACAAATGATTAACTCTTACATTATTATTCTTAGCTTTTTACAAAAATATTTATTTACACTGGGAAATGAGGTGAAATGCAAAATAAATAGTTTTTTTTTTCTTTTTTCAAACAATTAAACCACAAACTTGAGTTGCACTCAGCATTAAATGGCCGGTTTGAATCCTGCCAGTCGGGGCAGCAGACAGAGCCACTCCTTTTTCTTATTCTCTCCTCTCAGTTTTTCTCACTCTGGCTGCAGGGTTGGGGCCCTCAGCCTTGTATAGTCATGCGCTCTCACAGCTGTGAGTGCCGGGATCAGCTTTTTGTTAAGATGGCAGCGGTAAAGTAACTCTCAGTTGACGGTGGAGATTCCTTCACCAGCACGAATAAGAGAACAGCGGGTACTGGCTCCACTCGGCCACGTTGCCATGGTGATAGCTGTGATGCACAGCTTGCGTGGTGTAGTCAGTGGTCAGATGATGAGGAGGGGGATACTGGGAAGGACCTGGGCCGCCCCACTGGCCCAGGGGCTGCTCGGTGCTGTAGGGGTTGTAGATGTGGTGACCGATGACCCCTGGCTTACTGGCCTGGGCCACAGACATGTTGAGCACCCCTGTGTAGTCCTGGGGGCCCGGGAGGTGCTGGGGGCCACAGCTGGAAGGGCCAACCTCACGGGCCTTTGAGGAGTCGTGATCAGGGACCGTGGCTATGTCGGGAACTCTGGACTCAAAGCTGCTGCGTCCGGATCCACTGTTGCTGCTGCCGATGCTGGAGGAGGGGGACGGGGACTTTCCATACTCATGGAACCTGGGGAGTAAAAAAAAGAAGAAGAAAAGAACAAATATTGATTGGCATTCATCAAAACAACATGATTATAATATGATCTGCTGCATCGCTGTTTACCTGTATGACTGGTAGGAAGCTGGAGTAGGAACAAGCTGCTCTGTGCTGTAGAGATCTCTTGTGTCTGCCCCAACAGGAGAGTCAGTCCTCACTCTGTGCTCTCTCTCAGCATCCCAAGGAGAGTAGCGCTCCTCTTTGACACCATCCTCTTCTTTTCTTTTGGGCAGCTCTTCATCCTCTCCGTCGAAACCTTCATACGAAGACTGGCAGAAGTCTGAGGAGCCACAGATCATCAAATGAGAGGAAGAACAAAACAAAAAAAGCATCAACATGAAGAGAGAAGAGTGTGAAAACGGTACCTGGTGGACTGTCTTCTTCAGAGTTCAAAATGTCTGATGCCTTGGTCCTCTTCTCAAGGCATGATGAGTCCTTGTTGGCACGTCTGCAGCAGTAGATCAGTTATATTAAAAACAAATACAAACTACAATACACTGAACAATAAATGAGCTCAGATCCTTTCAAGTCAACGGACCAAACTGGAGCTTTCGCGTTGGCATTTTAACCTCACCTTTTCTTATTAGTGCCTTCATCCCGGAAGCCTTTTGCAAATGGGTTGTGATCGATCTTCAGCTTTGTAATCTGCAGGAGAGGGAGACACAAAGTCAAAGTTAAAACTTTGTGATTTGTCTCTCGGCACACGGCATACTTGCAGTGCTAGAAACAGACCTTAGTGTTCTGGTAGGCAGTGACTGCAGTGAAGGAAGTCTCCGGGAAGGTGAAGGTCTGGAAAACACTCCAGCGCACACTGAACAGGTCGTCTGCCTGGACAATGTGGAAGCGCGGATGGTAGCGATGCATGGAGTGCAAAATGATCTGCAGACAAGGAACATTTTTTTGAACATTTTTCGCTTCCTTGAACGCGGTTTTACTGTGTGCTTTTGACATGTCGACTTAAAGACCACGCTGTCTTTTTTATCCGCTTTTATCCCCGGTGGGAGGAAACTGTAATCGGAAGGTTGTTGAATTAACTATCCTCCAGCCAAATGTTAGAAAAAAAGCACTGCCGAAACGTTCGGTCTAAAGACGTCAAAGTGTTGCAGATGTTGCTTTTACTCACATGGCCGTGCTGGTCGAGCGTGTTGTTGGTCAGCTTGAGCTTGAGGAAGGAGACGGACTGCTTCATCCAGTGACTCCCTGGTGCTGGAGAGTCTGGGTGGAGGTAGGTTCTGCAGGGTGGCTGAGGTTCTGCTTTTCCTGCCACCTCCCACTTCTTTTTATTCCACTGTTGGAAAGAGACACATGAGTCAGTCAATTTGAAAAAGGTGAGTAGCGGAAGAATTTTCAAATCCTTCCTTTTCCACCATAGACTGGAGAGCGGTGGCTGGCCTGTACCACCCACAGAGATGGGGAGGGGAGCGGGGGGTAGTACAGTGGGCTCACAGCAGGGGATAGAAAAACAGGAAGAGATAACATCCTTTGATGTACAATGTTGGGGGTGTGTGTGGGGGGTGGGGGTGGGTGATAAACAGGGGATGTCTTGTCTGGGGCTAGTGGCTACCACTTTGGGTTATCTACAGCCAAACCTATGACTCTAGTGAGGCCTTGGGAAGTGAATTTTCTCTCATGCATGACTCATTAATACACAAAGGAGAAAGCTACTGGTGTCTTACCTTATACCTGAAACCATCCTCTGGGACCATGTCGACCATCAACACGTACTTGGCACATGGAATAAGCCCGGATAGATTCACTTTGCAATGTGGAAACATTCGCCTGGTAAACATGGGAGAAAGAATGAGTTCTGCAAAAGGTGGGGGAGCAAGGTGTGAACATTTAACATTTTATTTTATTTTTCTGTTGCCCTACCTTCCCGGTTTAGTGATGATCATCTCTGTCCCTATTTCATGGAAGGTCGTCCACAGTTCAGTGTCCTCCAGAAACATCCTGATATTGCCCTGGAGATAGGCATCAGGTCCGGGAGCTATGTGGGCCGGAGGAGGCCCACTGAAGTTGGACTTCAAGTCTAGAAGAAAAACATGAATAAGCATTTTTTACTGGAAAAACTGGTAGAAGAAGACACGTGTGCTTACGGAGGCAAAGCTGATATTAAGAAGTAGTCATCAACTCACCTCTGATGGACTGCATCCTTTGGATTAAACTTGATATGTTTTTAACTGAAAAGGCTTTAAAAAAAAAAAAAAAAAAAAACAACGAAAGAAAGAAAGAAAAGACAGAGAACTCAGTCCAGGTGTGTGATATCCAAAGTGCGTCTTCAGCTCTTCTCTGTCTCCTGGGTCTCTTTCCACACATGCAAAAGAAAAATCCAACAGCCCAGGAAGGAAGTCAGAAGGTCAAATCAGTCCTCGCTGCAGATGTTTCAGAGATGCTGAGTCCTTGCAGGATGGGATGACCATGACTTTTAAGGGTAGCCCAGGAGTGGGTGGGGCCAGGGAGGCCATCCTTTTGAAGTGGCACAATGATGGGTTGGAGTCCAACTGTGATTGGAGAGTGCTGGAAATCAAAGAGACTTAACAGAGGCTTGATACCATCCCCACAGGAAGGTGGGGGGGGGGGGGGGGGGGCGTGAAAGAAATGCATCTTTATTAACTGCTAAGAGACTTTAAAAACAAATAGAGATGGACTTCTGTGCTGCAGAACACATAACTCAGTCCAGCAAAACCTGTGTAAATATTTCCCTCACACACACACACACACACACACACACACACACACACACACACACACACACACACACAGTCTGCTCATGAAAATGCCATTTAGTGTGTTTGTGGTTAGAAAAAAGTCATTATAATTCATTTGGCACAACTGAGAGAAACACAGCTGAAGGTCTGTGTAAACGGGTTAATGCACTGTGGTCTGTGTGTGCATACAGGTAGGGTCTATTTTTTTTTTTTTTACATTTTTCAGAAAATCAGCAGTGTTTTCAATAGCTTAGTTAAAGTACACAGGCTTTTCTCATAAATACATTGCATAAATCTGACATATTGGTCTGGAAATGCACACATACATGTATTTTCATATTCTATATATAATACATTTTTTCATCATCTCCTTTACACTTTCCATCAAAGGCACCCACAGCAGTGGGTGGGAAACTCTATGTAAACCCATAATGACGATGACAACATGCACTCTTTCTGCAGGTAACTTTCACCTGAGGGCTTTGTGTGAAGCCTGCCAGGTAGTGAAGACTGCATGGAAAGAAGGGGGGGGGGTATGTGTATTCAGGTGTCTAGACAACCCCTGATAGATAATCTCATTAAACTGGTTCCCCTTGAAATGAGCACGTTTCTGCAGCATGGAGAAAGCCCAGGCAATTAACAGCCAGTTAGCACCAAAGGCCCAAGTCAGCCTTGAATGGGACAGGAGGGGTCAGAGAATAAAGACCTGGCACAACAATCCAGCCATCCTCCAGCCCTCCACACACGGGACAAAATCCACAGCTGCGTCTTTGCTCGCAGGCCCGTCTCCTCCTGCATCATGCCACTTGCTGCAGGCAAAAGAATTTATTAGAAAACTGCAAGTATTTGCATAGAAGGGAAAGAGAGAGAAAACCACAGTTTCCCTTCTTGCCTCCACCAACACACACACTCACAAATTTGAATTAAGTGAGTTTCACATCTCATTGAACCTCTTTTTCTTTTTCCTAGCACAGACACATCACTTCCAGTCAGGTTTCTAATTGTAATCCCATGTATGTGTGCTGCATACAATGCCTTCTGTAGGCCCAAACCCTTTTACTCCCACACACCAAGGAGTCTTTTGTTCACGTGTGACTGTATGGATAACAGCTCCGGGCACAAAACTGCGTGTGATATACGAGTGGCTTTTACAGGTGAGGAGCGAAACACAGAGGTGGGTTTATGAGACAGCAGAATTGGCAGTTGGGTGTGCATAAAGAGGCGCGAGAAATAAAGTCTCCCCTGTGAAAGTATTGAGCAGCCTGTTTAAGACTTTTGTGGAGGGTCGATGTAAAGAAAAAAAAGGAGGAGGGGTGACATTCAGCTTTTAATGATACACTTAAGAGATCGTGGTCTGATAATTTACCTATGTTAAATGCCCTGATGCAGGGCTCTCCACTCTCTCTGTGGAATTGGCCCTCCCCCCCCCACCTTATGTGAAACGCAAATACACTGATGCTCTCCACACTTCTTCTCTGGTCATGTTTCAGGGGACCAGAGAAGGGGTCACGCAACTTTTTTGGCTGTTTGTCAGCAACGCGAAGGGCTGAATTCTCTTTAGATCACTTCAGCTTTAGCAGAGGAGAGCATGTCAGCTTCAGAGCGGAGGTGTACATTTCAGCAGCGGCAGTGTCAATCCCATTACGCAGTGGTTCTGAAGGCGACAGGTGTGACTGCTAAAGGCCTCAGTGCGGGGCCAGGCGACAAAAAGTCAGGGTGTACAGAGCCATGACAGAGAGCTTATGTAAGAGCAAGCCCAGGGGAGATTTAGGCTGGATGACAAATTAGGGAGCCTGTCTGGAGAAGACTGATAGAGGCTGCCAAAGCCCAAATATACTCCATGAATAACGCTTTTTTACTAAAGAATGTTCGAGGGTGACAGAAAGGGTCTCGCGCTGCAAAAAAAGACTTATCAGAGATACGCTGTGTCGCAGTGACTCCTACTCCCAGATCACCTTCAGCAGAGCTCTTCTACCTACCAGGTGTCAGTCTTTGGCCATTTGCTTTAACTGCACAGATCTCCCTGTGCTCAGCATTTAACAGCTGCCAATATACAGCCAGGGCCGAGGGATCAGACGGCTCTCTGGCAGCCCAATAAAACGCCCCCTTGAGTGCAATGACGAGAAATCTCACACCTTTTGCTCACATTAGCCATGCAGCGTAGTCCTTTTGATGCTAAATCAGCCACATTGAGTGGTTTGTAGAGACAGCAGCCGGCAACTAACACGACGAATGAGAGGAACGATCAATTTACTTTAGATCGTTGGAGGTGCTGTGTTATGATTGGTCACTTTAAGAAAAAAGTTGAGGAAAAATGGGAGAGAGGATCCTTCCATGCCCCCTCTGACATCCCTGTCCTAAATGCAGAGTGGCCGTGATCTCATCTACACAAACTTGGGGCTGGGGGACCTCACATTTGGTCCACCACATAAGAAAACAAATCTCACATCTAGCTTGCCTGGCAAAGAGGGCAAATGACAACTTCACAGCACTTCATAAGAAACTCCTGGAAGTTGCTAATGAAGACTAATGGCTTCCCTTGTGTCAGAGATTTCACACCACTGTGCACAAGCCCTTTGACCGCAGTCAGTGTGGTCAGATGGCTGCAGGAGTTCAGAGGCTGTGCAGCTCCACCACCAGCAGAAGGACTCAAAGAGGAGAAATCCATCTTCACCAGAGCTGAGTCTTAGGAGGTGCACAGTGCCCCAGTTGTGAATCTCCTTAAGGCAGATGTGTGACATTGCACAAGATGAAAAGAACACAATTTCAGCTGTCCTGAAATGAGTTTTGGGAGTTTTTGGTTTTAAGTTATTTGATCACAACAGAAAATAAAATGCAGACAACGGGAAATAGTGGGAAATCCAAGTCACCATGTGTGCCCCCCAAAGGTTTGTGCTTTCTTTAAGTGTGGGACATTTATACTGTCCAATGAGAGTTGTTTGTAAGGTGTCTTAACACTTCTATGGTGCTTTCCTCTGACTAAACAGAGAGTTGACTCAACATTAGAGCAACAGCCTCAAACTGCACTCATAGTTGTCAGATTGCTTAAACGTGACTTTGTTACAATACAGTTTGCTAAATGTGTTACTTTGTCTGACATGAATAATAAATGCTTATGTAATCTATTGTAAATGTATTATTAAAAGGACACTCATATGCCATTTCATTAGGTACAGCAGCTTGCTCGCACCAATATCTAATCAGCTACTCACATAGCAGCAAGTGAATGTGGTCAAGATGACCCGCTGAAGCTCAAACTGAGCATCAGAATGAGGATGAAAGGTGATTTAAGTGACTTTGAATGTGGCATAGTTGTTGTTGTTGCCAGAAAATCTGCTGGGATTTTAACACCCAACCATCTGTAGAGTTTACAGAGAATCGTCAGTTTTTAGGGAGAAAGATGCCTTGATGATGTCAGAGGTCTGAGGAGAATGCTTTGAGCAGTGAGGCAACAGCAACTCAAATAACCACTTGTTACATTGAAGGTAGAAGAGCATCTCTGAATGCATGTTAAACCTTGAAGCAGATGTGCTACAGCAGCACAGGAGCGCAACAGGTGCCACTCCTGTCAGCTTAGAACAGAAAACTGAGGCTACAGTTCGCTGGGGCTCACTGAAACCGGGCAACAGTAGGCTGGAAAAACGCTGCCTGCTCTTACGAGTCTTAATATCTGCTGCAGCTTCAGTGCGCAGGGTCAAAATGTGGTGTAAACAACATGAAAGCATGGATCCATCCTGCCTTGTGTCAGTGACTCAGGCTGCTGCTGGTGGCGTGATGATGTGGAGGAAATTTTGTTAGCACAGTTTTGAGCCCTTAGTACCAACTGACATGCCGCTGAAACCCCACATCCTATTGCTGCTGACCATATCCATCCCTTTATGACCACAGTGCACCCATCGTCTAAGAGGATAGCACACCATGTCACAAAGCTCGGATCATTTCGAGCTGGTTTCTTGAACATGACAATGAGTTGTCGTGTACTCCAATGGTCTCCACAGACACTAAATATTAACTCGACAGAAAACATCTGGGATGTTAATATGAACCAAACTCTGAGGAAGGATTCCAGCATCTTGTTGAATCTGTGCCATGAAGGTCCAAACCAGTACTAGCAAGGTGTAGGTAACATAGTGGACAATGAGTGTTTATACTTGGAAATAAAACTAACGTACAGTTTCAAAAAATGTTGGGGTGCTGTGTAAAATGCAAAAGGCATATGATAAAAAAAGAAATAAAACTGTTTATATTATAAAGAAAACACATCAAGAGTTAACACTGAGAAATCACCTGAAAAAGCATCTCAGAATGAATAAGGTTAATTAGTAACATGATTGGGTATAAAAAGAACATAAGACAGGCCGAGTCTTTCAGAGGTAAACGTGGGGAGTTCACTGCTCAGAGTTCATGTGGGTAAAACTTGAACGTAAGCAGCAGGTTTGAGAAGGCATTAATATTTACAAGACTAGGAGTGACACATTCTATTATGCAGACTGCTTTCAGGGAAATCATCGTTTATTTCAGCAAGCCAACGCCAAAGCACAGTCTGCACATGTCACAGCAGCATGCTTGAGTGCTAAACTGGGCTGTCTGCAGACTAGACCAGTCAGCCAGTGAAAACATTTGGTGCCTTAAGAAATTAAAGATAGAACAAAGGATGCTCTGAAGCCTGAAACATTATGATGCAAAAGTTGGAAAATATGTCAGCAGTGTTAAAAGAACAAAAGAACAGGTGATGCAACAGAGCGGTCAACATGCTACCGTCTCCCCCAGGGTGCTGGCAAATTACAAAAAAAATTAATTTTAAAAATTAATTCCATTCAGCTTTTATTTACATTTTACACAGCATCCCAACATTTCTGACGTCACAACTTTTTCAGCAATCAAGTGAAGTCAAGCAACAGCATGTAAGTACTTACACTGTATGATGAGAATCTCCATCCGCACCATATCAGTCTGCATCCACGACTCTTGTAAGTTACAGCTGGTTTCCCCAAACAAACCATCTAATTTGATGCACACATTGCACCTGATAACAAACAGCACACACAGTGCAGATCGTGTGTTTCTCAAATATATTTTTGGTTTGACATCTATAATGCATTCAGTCCAGACACAGAGAACAGTTCCACTTCAGCAGCCTGCACCAGAGGGGAGCTGGGCGAAGCTCGAGCTCAAGCCTTTGACCCGCTCGCCCTCTTTAGCCGCGTTACATTCCCAGAAGCTCGGCAGAACAATAGAAAAACTATCTTACACCAAAAAATAATCGTGAAATAAAATACAAAACGTTTCTTCTTTTATCAAGGGTGATAGTTTACAATTATTCACTTGTACGCTTTCTTTGAAAAATTATGTTTTAGACAACTTTCAAGAAACATAATCAGTAAATAACTTTCTTTAACATCTTGTATAGAAAACAAAACAATCTTTAAAAAACATTCTGTTGTCTTCCTCTGAGTTAAGCTAGATTGTGACAAATTTACCAAAATGGTTTCAATGGAAAGGCATCGGGATTAGAGAGTCCTCCTCGGGACGCGCCAAAGATCGGGAAAGATCACGAAAAGTGCTTCTCGAGCTTAAGAGTTGACCGCTGAAAGCCAAAACATGTCAGAAAGATACTTGGATTTTGATACGTACCAAAAAAAAAAAAAAAAAGCTAATTTCCAATAACCCCTTCCCATATGAATACAGATCAATGCTGGTGACATGGAGGTCCATCCTGGTAAGAACTGTTCCTCTTAGCTACAAATGCACATGAAAGGAAAGAAAGAAAAAAAATAGTACAAGGAATACAGTGAGTACAAAAATAGCGCAAAGTTAAGTGCAAACTGAAAAACATCCCGAATGTTAAGTGTAAACATTTTCAACCTGCTACATGTCATGAGGCCGCGTGGCTCGTTGTCTCCACGGGCGAACATCAAACGCAGCCGATTGTTCTTGTGTCCTTTGAAATATTTCGTGTAGCAATGCATTGTGTCCTGGAGATGAACATCTCATGCCCAAGTAAACTATCAGAGTGGAGGACAGCAGGTGCATGCTGCTGAGCGCCCATCCAGACCGAGGCGCCTCAGTTCGATGGGCTCGTGAGACAACTGGAAAGCTGCAGCTTGGCGATATAGTTAGCACACAACATACGAGAAGATGCATAAACACGGGACTGGCTTGCTTTAAAGGCTGATTTTTTTTTTCCTTTTTCCCCAAGTTGTCACAGGAGAGCTCAAAAAGCTAAAGAGTGATATGCATAAATGGCACATTACAGACATGCTGTGAGACGAAAGCCATCATTGTCTGTCATATACATCATCACCAGAGCAACACTGCGACATGACAGCCGATGAGAATACTGTAGTGGGAGTGCGGGGTTTTTTGTTTTTGTTTTGCAATGCACGTGAGGGGACAAGAGCATCAACACAGACAGCTGCAGAGGTATGAACATCCTGTTTTTTTTGTTGTTGCTTTTAAGAATTGGAGGAAGTGGAGTTTGGCAAAGTCAGGCCTGGATGTGTCATGAGTTCAGAGGCCTTCCGAGGCTCAGATGTCCATGTAGTCGTCCTCCTCGTCCGACTCACTCTCCAGAGACGACTCCTGGCTGGATGTCTCCTGCACCTCCAGTGCCGGCTGGGTCAGAGTGTCCTTTTTGACTGTGGCTGCGGACTGGGACGACAGGATGACGTTCTGTACAGGAGCAGACAGCAGGGGTCACTGTTGAGTGCTGGGACAACAGAGAGCCGTATGCGTGGTAATTGAGAGTGCTTACCTTAAGTCTCTGTTTGGTTTCCTCTGAGATGCTGCCTTTGGGGGAGAGAAGCGTGGGGGTCGGAGGCGTTACTGTGATTTCTGGCGGGAACTTGGTAACGGTGGAAGGGATGAAAAGCTTTGGCATGTTGGGCGGGACTCGGGAGCGGATTCGGCTGGGGTCTGGAAGCTTCGACTGGTCATTGCTGGCATACTGCTGCTGGTCTGAGAGAAAGAGCGTGGAAGAAAAAGAAAGAAGGCGTGCACAGTCACTAACGGTGCTGTTATGTGCATTATCTGTTGAATCCAATCTACGCATGTTTTTGTAAGACACTTTGATTCTTAGGTAATGACCTGGGCAAGGTTGTATTGTGCTACATGTGGCAGTTTCCCCCTGAAACCAGCCTGCTGCTGATTCCTGCCCCTGCTGGGACACAGTGGCGAGTTTCATCTGCTGGCAAAGGTGCGACTCCTGCTGTCGGTACAAAAGTCCCTCTGCAGGCTCCTCCCGCTCCTCTGCGAGCAACAAATAACATGTTAGGGATCGATTCGACCCAACAAAAAACTTTGCAAGTGCGCAAAAACTGTGCTTTCAATTTACAAAACAAAACAAATAAATCAGTGTATAAAAAGAATAAATATTGCAGCAAATTGTAAAATGTCAGCTTTTATAGCAAATCATTTGGACACTGACAAGAAACATTTCTTTTCAGAATGGTTTCCAGTGCTTTTGATTTAAAGTTGCGTTGCGTACCATTTCACTTCCTCTCTGCTTTCCTTCTTTAGCACGACTAGAGGCTGCGCACGCACACACACGCGCACACACACACACACGCACGCACACGCAGAGAAATGTGTTTTTGACTAGGGGTCCCATGAAAGTCATCAGGAACACTCACAAGCGACTGATTGTTTACAGGTCGCCGATGAATGAGGGGATTATTTCGTAATAAATCTCCTTATATTTGGCATTTATTAGCAGACAATTGACAGTAACAAGTTTCCCTTTGATTGGGACCTCACAGCCTCATTCATTAGACAAGCATTTGTAATGAATGCAGGAACACTGCTGCTAACACTAACTGCAAAAATTCCCCCTGCAGCTCAGACACGGACACAAATATGAAAACAAAAATTATCTAATACGTTTTCAGTCTTCACCCATAATGTTGCCTAGGAAACCGTTACATAACACACATCAGTGCAGTGCTGCTTCATACCGACCAGTGTGTGTTTGCACGCACATGCAAACACACTTTTGCATGTGTTTTCAGACTTCAAAGGTCATGCAAGTTTAGGAAATGGACATGAAGCTATACAACTTCATAATATGCAGCTCCTGGTTACGCTCTCGCTAAATGAATGATGAATGCAATTCAATAAGTAATAATAATAATCACCAGTGTGTCACGGCAAGAGATATTTGTACTTCAAGGACAATTTCTAATTCTCTGTGGGGAAGAACAGGAAGAGACCTCCTGTAGAAGCAGGTTCAGGGAGGGGCAGCTGTCTGCTGCAAATGGTTGGACAATGATGGGAAGCAATGTTCATCAAAATGCCAGGCATGACAGAGAGACGAGACACACAAAGAACCCTGATCTGAAATCTGTGATGGTGGTAGAAGTGTAATACCCGGTATTCTGAGACTTAATGCAGCTTTATTAGTCAAACATAAAAAACCCTAAAAAACTACTAAACTGCAAGTTGCCTTTGTCTTTTTATATTTCCGTTATTGCGTTCATGGTTAAGAAAATATAACTCCTACTGTGAGTTGGTTTGGCCACATGTGTTTTCTTCTCTGTACACAGACACACATGAAAGATTCACTGGTTCTAAGCTGCCTGCAGGTGTGAATGTGAGTGTGAATAATGGTCTTTCCTGTGACTGACTGGCAGCCTCCTTCACTACCGCCTGGTTAACAGCTAATGAATGATCAAATGTTTCATTCATGTCTGTCAATGCAACTTAAACATCCCTATGTGTATTCATTTTCTATGTATCCATGTCTGTTATTCTACCTGTGTAGTAACCCTGAGGGAGCTTGCCCCTTGAAAATAAAAGGTTCGTTTAAACTACCTTTCTGTGTCTTAAGAGTAGAAACAGGTAAGAAAGGCAAAAGAAAACAAAAAAAACCCAAAACTTCGTCAACAACATCATGACCGTCGTCAAATGTCGTCAAATGATTATTCTAACTAACTGATGCTAAATCTACTGACCATAAAGAAAAGGTTCACACACTGAATTTGCATACTACAGATTCAAGCTCTCAGCCTTTAGAAATGTCAGTTCTACTCATCCTAAAAACCTAAAGAGGAAAGAATGACATGTTTTGATAGCAAACACGAGATAAGCTGAATATTCATTATGAGATCTGCGGTGATTAAGCCAAAGCCTTCGAGGAGCTCACGTAGGCACACAGAGTCACAATCTGGAGGATGTGAATTTCTCAAACTCTTGTTGGTGGACTGACAAAACCCAAAAGGCAAAACATAACCAGGCCAGAGCTTGCTGTTATGTAACTGAGCTGCTGAAACCCACAGGCGCCCTCTGCTGGTCACATGGACACTGTAGTATCATTAGAAACTGGAGCTCCACTTAAAGCAGCAGAA